>NW_008825495.1:1375599-1399158 GCF_000699105.1 Pygoscelis adeliae | reverse complement strand
AGCCGGGGCGAGGCACTGGGGATCTTCGGTGTCTGGCTTGCCGGGTCCAAACGGTCTGAAAGCCGAAACACCTGCAGGAAGTCTCCCGCGCTTCTGAGCCCTGGGCCTCACAGTATAGGCAGAATGGGAGGGAAGCGTGGCCCTCCGGAACGGCAGCCTTCCCGAAGGCCACCCGGCTGCGGTGCCTGCTTAGGCGCCATCCCCTCAGAGCCTGCGCTGAAAACTTGCCCGGCAAAATCTAGGGCAAAAGTTGAGTTTCAACAGTGATAGGCAGTTACTAACCTGCTAGAGGTAGGTAGCAGCCGTTGTAATTAATGGCTTTAGGTACAGTTACGCATTTTAGAAGACCAAACAGCACCCCACCCCACCCCCCAGACAGAGTACGTACACTGCGTTTACACGTTAGGAGGGCTTACCAAGATCGCAGTCTTTGCCTTGGGAGTGGCGGCCTGGTAGCTCTGAAGTCCTCGGCCCCGCAGTCCTGCAGACGTGTCAGTAGGTGTTTGATGAGGAGGACAGAGGATGAAGGCGGGCTGGTCACCTGAGTAACATGTAAGAGCACTCCTGCGGGTCTGAAGGATATTGTGCTGGGCACCGTGAGGCTGGATTTGTCGCTCTTATCTTTGTATTTCAGGTATTTAACATGCAAACCTAGGGAATCAACAGTAAATAAAAAGATTAAATTAACTGGGATTGAATCTATGTATAAGTTGCACAGTGTTTGATTAATTCTGCTTGCCTCCACAGCATATAGAGATACTCTGTAAAGTGACCATACAGTTTAGGGCTAGATCTCTGTAAGCATTTTGTCTTCAGTGATTTTATTTCCCTGCTCTAATTTTTTAATTTTTTTTTAGAGGCAGATTCTGAAATAAAGCCAATAGTTGTTTTGTGACGTCGTTTTGACTAATGAGAAAAAAAAGCAGAAATCAATAAAGACAATCTAGAGCAGTGTAATTAATTCTACCTCTGGCTGGAAAACAACATCTTACCCAGTTGTCAACACCATACAGTTCAGAGTTGTTTTTACTTACTGCAAGTAGCTTATAGTAGTCTCCAAGGAACAAGAAATACTTTTTTTTTTTTCCCCTCCTGTGGATTGTGCCCTTTTGCTGCTGGCAACTGTTGATTCTTTTCATTTTTAAACCTTTTTGTTCACCGTTTTGTTTCTAGCGGAGTTTAAGACAACACATTCTGTTTATGCAATGCAATGCCTACAGTAAGGTGAACCTTTTTGTACTCTAGAGATAGGAGCTTCTTATGTGACTAAAGGTAAGTATTCACTGAGTGTAAGTTTTCTGCTTGGTTGTGTGTACCTGTCAAATATGCTTAAATTATAACCACTGCAAAAACTAACTGAGAGGAGCTCTGATGCTTACTCTGCTTAAAAACTAGTACAGTTTTACCAGGACTGTGCATAGTTTTGCTTTGCTTTCCTGTTGATCTCCCTTTCAGCAAGCGATGGTGACTTTGGTCTAACGGACCTTCCCATCCCAAATCTCTCCGAATTTGTTGCTGTGTGAGTTCCTGGGCTGGGGGAGGACGTGGCATTTTGCAGTGTGGGGGAACAGGCAATGCAGTCCTCGGCTGAGACCCCGCTCCAGGATAAACGAGAGCTTGTGACCAGCTGGGGCACATTTTCACGTTGAAGGATGATTTCCCTCACACCAGCCCTGATACCTGAGCTCTCCTGATTCATGTGGGGCTGTTTGAGGGCTTGTGTCCCCACTCACTTCCTGCACTCTGCAGGGGTTACCGCCTAGTAAAGAGAGACAGATGAGCGAGCAGTGTATCCATCCAACCCCTGCCTGACCTGTTAAGATGAACCCTTGTTGAATTTAATTTTCATTCGTATGGTGGGCTGTGAGCTATGGCAGCTCACAGCTCTAATTCGTGATCCCTGTTGGATTCAGCTCAGGCACCTGAGAGGTTCCCACTTCCAAAGAGAAGGGACCTCACATGGAAGAGCTGGCTGTCCTTGTTTGCAAATGAAAACCTCTTTACTTTTTGTGTAGTGCCTTTCACCTTGACTGGGGACAACATGATAGAGCTCAGAGTGAGTGGAGGTAGCAAAATAATGAGAGAATTCTTTTATGTTGTCTTGAAAACATTTTGAAACTCCAATCACTGTCTCAAATGTAGAATTGATTTTTTTAAATACATTTAAATCTCTGAAATGTTGAAGTACCTAACGTTAAACATATTGACCTATATTTCTCAAGGCCTTCCATCAAGATTATAGCTGATTGAGTAGTCAGACCTCTGTCTTATCTTCTTAATCCGTTCATTTCACTAAAACGTTGCTTTCTCATCCTGACAATCTACTTACGTATTTCATTTGCTTGAAGCTGAGGATAATCTGTTTAGATTAATACTAAATTAATCACAATGTTAAATGCTTCCAAAGAAGTTAGATGGATACTATACACAAATGCAGACCTGCCATACCTCAGGAGCACTTGGATTTGGGCCCATGTGGAGCTTCCAGCACTTCTCTGTTCACCATGTTGTGCAATGACCCAAACTGGGCTTGGTTAAAGTCAGACATAGCTTGTGATACTGCTGAAATGGGTACTGCCGGAGGGGTTTATAAACGGGTGGAGGCGCAGTATTGTGCCAAGTCTTGGCTATAGATGCCACTTTGCACCCACTGTTTCCAAAAAATAAACTGGAGAAAAATTAAAAACCAAAGAATATCGTTTTCTGTTATTCCTTATTTTCTTCTGGGAGGACTTGCTGGTATGATTTTGATTAGCTGCTAACAAAAACAAGCCAAGCACATTCAACACAGGTTTGAACTGTGTGTTACTTCAGGACGTGCAGAAGATGACTTCTGTCAAGATACTACTGGGAACTTACTCTGAGAATATATTGAACTCTTAATTTGTGTCACTTTCTCATTGATTTTATTGAAGCTTACTGTGCTGTCTGGATTCTGATAGTGAGGAAGGCAGCCAATATCAGATGAAGCTAAACAAGGTGCAAGATTATCTGTAAACAGAAATTAAAACTAGGTGAGAAAAACTGAGACCAAGCAGAAGCATACTCGGAAGGAAAGAAGAGCAAAGGTATTTTGAGTAGTATGATAATCCATGAAGATCAAAACCCATGCAGATATACACTATTATTTTGCATTTGGGCTTCTTTATTGGCTTACTCATGGTAAGAGTAGTAGTGAGTTGCCTGTCTATTAAGCACTAATTGTTTGGCATCACCATTTTAAAAACGCAAAGATCCCATGTCCGCACTAAGTCCCAGAAATAGCAATGAATGATTGTCCCATGGTGTGAAGAGGACAGCCAAAAGCACACCAAAGCTTTCCTTCAAAATCTGATACTGACTTTTTTCTGTGGTCTCATCCAAGTCTGCTAACCTCTCTGAGGTATCTTCCTCAGCTAGCAACGGGAGGTCAGATTTTCCTGTCTGCTGTGCCCTGTCTGCATGTTTGGATGGGTGGAAGGTTGGCCAAGTTGTGAAAGGAGGGTAATTCACCTGGTGTATGTATGACAAACAGAAAAAGAGTTGGAAAAAATGACCAGGGGCAATTACGCTCTTTTTAAATGAGAGGGAGCTTGAGATACCACTGATAATTACAGAGAGCTTAGAGGCTACTATGCCTCTGCTTTGTTCTTTAATTTCTACATTCAAGAGCATCCAGATGTGCCAGGGGCTTAAACCAAAATATCAAACTATGAACCCCACAAATGGTGGGGTGTATCATAACGGGACAAATACAAGACATCCCCAGACTTTTCTAAACACGGGACCTACCCCACTCTCCCATGATCCCCACCTTCCCCATGTGGGTTTTGCTTGTTAACCTGGGCTGTTTGCTCAGTCTCCTTTCATTATGGGAAATTAATGATATAATGACATTGTATTTGCCTTAATAATAACCTTGGTAGTAAGCTATTTTCCATAAGGCTAATACTCCCACGTTTTCTTTTTTAGACTTTACACTAACTTGTTTGTTAGCATTTTTGTTAATCAACACAAAGCCTGGAGATAATTAAGTAGTTAGTTAGGTAATTCATTAGTTCCTGTATGGGAAATGTGCAGAAGTCCCCCAGTTGTCTGTCGCTAAAATCATGCTTCCCAGATTTCCGTACAAATATAATTTTGGCTTTGCCAAGTTACCAGAATTGATGCTTGTGTTTCCTGGCATTGCTCTTTTGCTCCTACATCAACAACATGACTAGTATTTTCCCCACCTCCTACAAAAAGAGGATTAAAAAACAGCATTTGGAATACAAAATAATTTTTATTGCCTGCATACTTTAAATCCCAGCCCCATTTCATGTAATTAGAGTTTGTTTTTTTCCATTAAACTCCTTGAGAGTGGCTTTTGCTTCTGAGTTTCATTTTGCCTTTCTTTACATATACATGTATGTAGTGAGTGTTTTTGCTTTAAAACACAAGGTCAGATAAAAAATTGCAGGTGATGATTGGATTGCAGGGATGTGAAGAATAGCACTTGAGAATATAAAAAAGCAAGAAATTAATAGACTAAAAAAAAACTCTCAAAAAAAAAAACCCTCTCAAAGCCATGTCCACCATCTGAGCCTAGATCTCAAATGGAAGAATTCTGAGTGACCCCATGAAGATCAATAGAAGCTTCATTAAGACTTCTTAACATGAAGACTCATAAGAACAAGTCTTATGAGGAGCGGCTGAGGGAGCTGGGGTTGTTTAGCCTGGAGAAAAGGAGGCTGAGGGGAGACCTCATCGCTCTCTACAACTACCTGAAAGGAGGTTGTAGCGAGGTGGGTGTTGGTCTCTTCTCCAAAGTAACTGGCGAAAGGACGAGAGGAAACGGCCTCAAGTTGTGCCAGGGGAGGTTTAGATTGGATGTGAGGAAAAATTTCTTTACTGAAAGAGTAATTAAACATTGGAAGAGGCTGCCCAGGGAAGTGGTTGAGTCACCATCCCTGGAAGTATTTAAAAGACGGGTAGATGAGGTGCTTAGGGACATGGTTTAGTAGGCATGGTGGTGTTGGGTTGACGGTTGGACTCGATGATCTTGGAGGGCTCTTCCAACCTTAATGATTCTGTGATTCTATGATTCTATGATTCATTTTTGCAATAGATTTTATTTAAAAAGCACTCAAATATTGTGGTAATGGAAGAATAAACTCTTGAAATAGATAGAAGCGGTAGAGTTATACTTTTGGGATAGAAAGGAATGGATTTGGGCGAGACTGGTCACTTTACTAGGGGTGGAGCTTAACCTTCTCATAACAGGTTATTACATGATAACGGTTGATGCCTGCTCCAGCTCAGGACTGGCCTTGATGACAGAGGAGGTTCTTGTCATCCAAACCAACACAAGTTCGTCATTCTCTGGTTTTGCAAAATGAAGAAGAACTTACAGAATGTGTCAATGGAAGAAGAGATCGGCTAAATAAGTCAGCGACCTTCCCCGCCCCCCATCCAGGGGTCTGCAGTCGGTGACCAGGGTGGCCCCATCTGGTTGGAAAATCCATGAACCTGTGCCTGTCCCTCTGCCACTCATTAAACCACTGAATGGTACGGAAGGATTCTGAAAATATGCAAGAACCAGACTTAGTGGAACTGTATTTACCAGTGTTGTTTTAGCAGGCTGATGTTGGCCCCTAAGCCTGGAGCTGGGACATGGGGCTGAGTCCCTTTTGAGTCCTAGGTGAGCCTTATTCTGAGGGGATTTTGTGCAGCACCTGTATTGTGTTGGGTGTTTGCAGAGGCGTGCATTTAACCCGAAACACACATCCTCGATGTTCCACACAGAGGTATCAGACCAGTGTCTGTGACAGCTAGCAGCTTCTTACTGATTCAGACTAAAGTTTGTGAGTAGGTATCTGCATGTAGGTGGGGAGAAGTTATCAAAATCAATGCACTTCTGCTTTTTTGCCTTTCATCAACAGTCCAGTTTTCAAGCAAAGTAATCTGTGCTGTATTTTCATCTTTGCCATCTTCTGCTAATTCACTAGCACAATTTTGCTGTTGTTTGGAGCTAGTTATACACGGTGGTGAGCAAAATTACCCCTTTGCAGCATTCAAAGCTCTACCTTTCTTGCTTTTAATCTGGAAAAAAGCTGTGTGTAAGACTGCTTAAAGTTTTGAATTTACAGTCATGGGGCTAAGAGCCCAATCCTCATGAGCTGGTGGACTCTGGTTATGGTGTCCATAATTATATGGACATAATATAACATAATAATATCTTATAATGACAATAACATATTGTCATTAAGTTATCCACAACTCAGATGCATCTGGGAACATTATGTCTCCTTATTATAGATAAGAATGCAAATTTTGGAAACCTGGGTTTTCATTCTCTCTTTTTAGAAGCCTGTCATTTGAGATGGCAAGTCAGTTGTGCACCAAGAGGCAGGCAATTCCAGCTGCTTGAAGCCATTAGGGAAGGCTGCCACGCTGATACGGTACATACTCTCTGTATATACGTGGGGGAGAAGATCATCCGTCTGGACAGCCACCTTACAGAGGGGCGCTGTGCCCCTCTTCCCCCACCTTCTTTCACAGTAAATTTGTATATTACAAAAGCACGTGCTACCATGTCAGACAAGAAAGAATAACAAGACAGACACCCATTAATTAAACCCTTGTTGTGTGATGATGTTTCTTTCATTAAGAGCCAGGCCCTCATTTAAAATAGGTGGTGAATGGACGTTTTCTGTTCACCGTGGCTATTAAAACAGCTTTTTACATTGACGGCCAAACTTAATCATTGCAATTATCTGACAACTACATTGCACTTATATTTTGTAATGATATCTGACAGCAGGAAACAGTTTGAGTGCTGGGTAAAATCATCCTGCACACTGGGTCTGTCTCATTGGCTGTCAACTGGCTCCAGGAGAAAAACTGGGGTAGAATAGGAGGGAAATACCTACAAGTCTTAAAATTAATGAGTGTTAATTGATCTTTATTGTATGGAAGAGTTAAAATGCTAGTATTTACTAAAAAGCTCAGTGCAGCTTGGAAACTGTTGTACACACATATTTACATGTATGTGTATGTGTTGTCTGTGTATGTATATAAACACATAACGTGCATATGCACATACACATACGTATATGCATGTTTTATATGTATATACACATAAATATGCCCCAGATGGAAGTAAATGTGATTTACCTCAGTTTTTTTTCTGTATTTCTACGCATAGTATAATTACCAAAAGGAGGAAGAATGATTAAATTATTCTTTCTAGTTAAACAGAAAACAAGATGAAAGGAGCCTGGGTTTAGCAAGGGAACATGGTGCCAGAATAATCTGATAGCTTTCCTTAAATGAGATAACATTTTCCAAAACAGAAAATGTGGTAAATCACATTTGGACCTTAGCAAAGTACTTGAGACACTCGTAAATGGGAAAATACTAATGAAGCAAAAGAAGATGGAGGCTAACAGAGGACACGAAAGGTGGGGAAGAACTGACTGATGGGAAAGGGCAGAAGAAAAGGAAGAAAAGGGTCAAGAAGCAAGTTACTGCAAGAGTTCCTCAAGGATCAATTTTAGGACCAGTGCTGATAATATTTTCATTAACTACATTAGCATATGAAATTGGTGTGCTCTTGAAATCTGAAGATGAAGGGAAGAAGACAATCATACGTTAAAACCTTTCTGACTCTTGACAGGTAGATAAATGGGAAGAAATGTTTGATTAGAACAGAATGCCTGGGCATGCACTTCAGGGTTAACAAGGAATTTCTTCTCTAAGGGAGATAAGAGGTGACTCAAGTGGAGAGAACTCTGGGTGTCGTACATGATCACAGGGTGACAATGAATCGACCATGGGATGAAGCCATGAAGAAGGTGTACGTGCTCATAGCATACATCAGACAAAGTATTTCCAACAGAAAGTTTCATTGTAGAAGACATGCATGAATGCACATCTGCAACACAACTGCTGTCACATTTCTGTAAGAAAGATGAATTAATCTGCAACCAGTGCAGAGAGGTACCACAAAGCATGTCGTATGAGAGATGACATAAAGTGCTGCTTAGTCTAAAAAATAAAGGCTATGGTAGGATACTGATTTCTTTCTAAGAATATACTGGTTGGCCTAATACCAGGAACAGAGAAGAGCTATTTAAGGAAAAGAATAAAAAAACCCTAAGTCAACCATTTTCTTGACTGGAAAGCAAGAGCAGGTTCTCACTATTGAATCAGAGAGGTCCTCTAACAGCCTTCTGAAGGAGTGGAAACAGCCTCTCCCCTCCAATAACTCTAGCAACTTTTAGGACAAAATTCATCCCATTAACAGAAAAGATGATGTGGCATGATCTCTGTGGAGAGCCAGGGCCTGGTGTAGGTTTGGTAATGCAGGTGGCCTCTTGAAATACTGTAACTGCTCACTCAAGTCCTTACTTCCCTGGAAAAATTCTAAATTACCTTGTGAAGTAACATTTAAAATGGGAGTCTTGCTAGCTAGCAATTAGCTTGGAATCACAAAGTAAGGCAGATACAGGCGTGCTATCCATCCTACAGTACAGCGGGAAACCTGAAGGTCTCATAGATGTAATGCAAAGTTGGCATTTCTGTAAATCACTTTCTGCTCCCCCATGAGAACTCATTATGCTTTAATAAAAATGAAAATTTAAGTTTCAACAGTGGGAAGGTTCTTTTGCACATTTTTCAGCAGAACTGCCTGCACGGCTTGCAGGCGTACCAGATGTACCGGATAAGCTCACTCAGCATTCCTTACTCCTATTGAAATGACTTGCTGGAGACAGGCAGGAGAGGATGTTCCATGCCTTCCTGGCCCAAAAAGCAGATTCAAGGAAAGGAGATGCAATTTCAGCACAGGATATACCTTGGTTCATACTTTATTGACATAAGAAAATCACTTGTTCACTCAAGGATGACCTAAGCCCGGGAATGATGGTCATGGATGGTGACTCAATGCTGTTCCCTATCAGCATTTTTTTACAATTGAGCTGTGGCAGCCCCTTGTGCTTGGGGTGATAAAGCAGGTAGGGCAGCACAGGACAAGCAGACTGTTTTCTTGTGCCAGGACATTCTGTCCATCGTATACCTAAGGTAGCCAGATTGTACGGGTCACTTCGTCCCGGGCCAGTGAGCAGTTGCATGTGGGAACCCCAGCTAGGGCTCTGTGGAGCCCACCCTGGACATGGGGCTGGGGACCGTGTTCACCAGGGCCTATTTTAGCTGAGGAAGGCTTAGCAATAAGGGGGAAAGTTCATCCATTGGCAACGCAGGGTACCTAAGTCAGACCCCTGCGCTCTCTGTTGACTACAGAAGGAGCCGAAGAAGGGAGCTGGCCTCCCTTGGGATGGCTTTTGTCAACACCTTGCTCAGCTGTGCCATCTGGGCATGGTGGACTGTTGTAAAGATGTGAAGGCTGCAGGACATCTCTGCATTTTAAAATTAATATTTTATGTTCCTTTACCAATCTGCTGCTTCTTGTGCTGCTGGGACAGGGAGGAAAATCTGCAGAAAAGCCAACAGTGCGTAAGAACAGCATGATAAATTGAGTGTGAGAAATTTCACGAAAAATTGAGTGTGATGTTTTGTCCAAATCTGTGTGCCACTCTCTACTGATACAGTAAGGACTCCATCATCAACAAACACAAGAGATGATAAATGGGAAAGCCCTAGGAGGAGTGAAGTTGTTAAGAACCTGCTGTCAAAGTCAGACTCTCAGCCCAATAGCAAAGCAGAGGGATGAAACAAGTTGGCTGGAAGCCCCAAGACCCAGAAGGGGTTCAGACCAGGTCTGGGAATGGTGAAGGCTATTTAGCTGGGGGAGCCCAAGCAGGATCAGCACAAGCACAACTAGCTACTGGACCCAGCAAGCCACTCTGTCAGGGAAGTTACGCACAGGGGAGAAAAGATGCCTGCTCACAGTCCAGCAGAGAGACTATTGTGCTGCTTTAGGATAGTGCATATATTAAAGCTGGGAAAGTTATGATGCTATTATGATCCCCTGCTGTCTCATGCAATTGCAGATACCTTATATTCTTCATTAGCACTATTTGCAGCTCTGAGTCCTGTTAAAGGAATTTTTAATTTAATTTTCTTTGGAAAGGAAGCAAAACAGGATTGGTAAAGCATTGTGGATGCTGTTTGAAGTCTGGTGGTCTTTCCTAATGATTTAACTTTCGTCCTTTTTATTTTGCTATTTTTATTAATTTATTAATGTGACTATCAAACATATATTTAATGCCATGTAGACTATGGAGATATTAAGTCCATTACATAGAATGGTCTTGGTTGTTAGCTATAATGCATATGCTATTCAAATCCATTGGTACTAGATAGAAATCCTCTTGCTTCCCAATGATTAGATAACTAATAGGATGATTGAATGCTCTGGACTGCAATTCCTAAATACCAATTAACACCTCATTTTCAGGATTTGATGTTACAAAACCTGCCACTCATTTTCTCTTTGTAGCTGAAATTATGGGAAAAGAGGTCACAAAAACTGTATAAGAAAGTGGAGTATATTGCTTCCTAATAGAAGATGTTTGAGATTTATATGATATATCTAAAAAAAGAAAATATATTTTAAATGTTAAGTAGTTATATTTCAACAACGTAAGACTTTTTACATGCGTGCAACTTTTCTTTTAACAGTTGAGAGTGTCTCTTCGGAGAGTATGGCTTATTTTAGGTTCTGTTGCCATAAATAAACTCAACAATGCCAAGTTATATTCTGGAATTCAAGGCAAGTTTTGCTTCTAGTTATGCAGACCCACAGGGATGCTGAGGTGACCTGTCTTGTGTGTCCTGGCATTGTGTTCTACATGAGAAGTACAGGGTTGCTTCAGTAGCCAAATTCCACTTTTTTTTTTTTTAGTTCAGCTTGAACTTGTGAAAAAGAATTTGCATGAAGTGAACAGAATACCAAAACACTATTCAGGTACTCTGTATGTAGAGCCCATACAACCAGACTCCTACTTTTGATTCTTACTTCTAAAGGGTTTTTTGGACGTATTTTTTCCTGTTAACATTCCCAAGTCTAAGCAGAGCGTGTAATGTTTGCAGTTTTTACATATGCTTTGCAAACACAGTACTTACACTGTTAACCTTATGCTAATTTAAATATTGTTTTCTACTCTTTAACATTCAAAAGCCCACTAGAGTAGTTAAGATTAGAAGGTAGCTTGACACCTAAAATCCCCAGCCCACATTAGCACTGCTTTTACATGAACGCAATGCTAAGATTTCTTAAGGCCTGTCCAGGATTTTTAGCACCTGTTCCTTATTAAGTGCTTTGCTGTATGTGAAGAAAAAATGGCCCATCATTTGTATAAAGAAGCACAGAAAAATTGAGGAGTACTCGCTCACTTTCAGGCTTCCATTGAAGTACTCCTCACTTCTCTTCATCCTAAACCAAGGGCTTCTCCCACACTTGCCTGCTTGTGGCTGAAGTGTTAATCCAACACAGGATGCTTCCCGCAGGACACTGCGGACAATCAGTCAGCAGCAGTTTCTGGACTGCAGGACATGCTGAGACTCACAGGACGCTGGGGAGCAGTGGCACTGCCCGCACAAGTGGTGGTACCCCCATACATCCAGTGTCTCAAACATACATTAGCGTACTGAGTGTTCCATGATCTGGAGTGATGCTGACGAAGGGTGTTGAGTGATGTCTCCAAAACACCTTCCTAATGCAGTGGAGTTTCAGGGAGCTTCTCTGTGTGCTGAGGGAGCCTGGAGCTAGGAGCCAGCACAGACACTGGCTGCACAGATGTGTTGGGAGATGGTTACCACAGGTTGTTAAAAGTCTATGACTTACCAAATTGCTGGTGGGAAATCAAATGTCAGTGCTTTCCTGATAGAAGTCTACCAAGTGACTGTACTACAGCTTATTCACAGGTTGAAAGCTGGTTAATGGCTGCCTCGCTATCCATCTGAGCTTTGACAAAACTAGAGACCAACCAGAAAGAAAAATTTACATACCGACAACTTCACAAAAATCTGGAAGGAGTGACAGGGAATTAGGTGGGTAAAAAGGTGCATAAGAAGTCTGCATCATGCCTTTAGAAGTGCCATTAGAGAGAAGAAAAGTAATTCAATTTTTGATAAAAGTTTAGAAACTCTAAAATGGTCTGCAATGCATATGCAAAAGCTAATTCTGGGGCAGTGCTATGGCTGAGTATCTTGTGAAGTACCAACTGCAAACTGAATGCTTTATATCCCCTAGGAAAGAAAGAGAAACCTTTGTATGTCTGGCGTGTTGTTTTGTGTTTTAAAATCGTAGCTATGCTTTGTAAAATGTTGGTACGAGAAGCCACCATGCAGTGTGTACTTGTTGGTGCTTGTTGTTTTCCCAGGAGAAGTCAGGAGGCCAAAGGTGCACGATAAACAGATCTTATTAGGCATTTAGCTGGTTGGCTAATGACCTACTTTCTGAACCGAGTGTAACTGAGAGTGCTTTTTGTTCCAGTCTCCTGGATATCACATGGTTAAAACTGACCAGCAGGCTTTGTGAAACATTTGTCATCAAATTTCTGTTGCAAAGGATGTTGGCTTTTCCCCCAAAATCTGGGAGCAGCAGCAGATTTTCCTGACCTGGAATCGAGCAATTAAGCAATAGTCCAGGATTTTCTTGATCACAAAGATCAAGAAATAGAGAAAGAAGTAAAGGGCTTTTCTTACATAAAGTCCTTTATTTAGGTGCTGAGAAGGGGTAGCACAGTACACCATGCCTCAGAAACATGGATGCTTTCCCCAACCCTGGCAGTAGTCTGCAGGATGATCTCACATTAGTTATTTCAGTTTTGGGTTTCAAATACTTGCTTCCCTCTTATTTCATTTTTAAGAGGCTCCCCATATCCCGTGACTTACAGCTGAAGAGTTGAGACTCTGTATAACTTAACAGGAAGAGAGTGAATTACTCTAATTTCAAAGCTTTCCTTGAGTCCACAGGAACACATGAATGCGTTTACCAGCCAGGGACTTGCAAAAGCAGTCTAGACTTTGTAAAAGCAGTTATTATTAGTACTAGGTGTCATCTGAAGTAATTTATTGGAAAACAGTGTATACACAGCAAGGGGAAAAAGAAAAGATTGTCAGACATGACAGGATTTCCTTTATGCTTTGATCTTTGGTTTTATAATCTGTAGGAACTAGTGTACAAATCAAAATGCCAGCCAGTCTCTTCTGGAAATCTGGATTCTCACAAAGATGAGCATGTAATGTTAGTTTTGCATTTGCCCGAATTGGCAGCTTTTCTGTCCTTTTGTTTCCTACAGTCCCTCACCTCCTCATTGAGCTGCTGCAGCTAAACCCCTTCTCCTCTTAAACCATTTTGATGACTCTATCCTTCTGATGTTCATGATTAAAAAATATGTTTGGAAGATGCTACCTTACAACAGAAGAGGCTCCTTCATGAGTTATCCTCTATAGCTAGAAACAAGCAGTGATGGTTTCTTCCCCAGAGATTATAACTAGGTGAGACAGACCAAAGGAAGCAGCGGTAATGTTTTTCCCACCTACGAATCTGGAACTACAAACGAGAGGATTTACAAGGTTTGCGCAGAGGAGATAAATAGCAGACCTCAAAACTGAACCCAGATCTCCGGATGTCCGGCACCAGCTATAACCATACGGGCTCCTCTGCTGTTTCTTCGTGGTTGCCAACACAGAGGTGTAAATCCAAGCAAGCAGTGCTGAGCACTTTCAGCTCCCACCGAAGTAAGTAGGACTCAGAGGTGCTCAGCCCCATGCTGCCCTTGGCAGGAAGGCGGCACCGGTCCTGCTCAAGGCCAGCACTGGTTCAACCTCCACCATCCCCAGGCTCTGCTACCTGCCTGCATCAGCCGCCTTCTCCTATTTCTCATATGTCTCTAATCCACCAAACACACATGTGGGAGTATCTAAATTAAAAATAGCAACCCAGAAAAAAATGATGTGCAGTCAGAGAGCTGATTTGCAGCTGAATTATTCATCCCAATGTATCCCTCTCATCCCAGGATGATAGTACCGGGGCTGCACAGGTGCAGTCTGGCTCAGGGACTGGCGATGCCAAGGAGAGACAACAACCTTGCGGGTGTCTGTCCCCTTGGTCCCTTGCCAGAAAGCTGAATTCCCCACTGGTCAGCTCATCTGTCTTTTTATACCAACTGCCACATGAAAACACCTTAAAACATTGCCCCACTCCCCTCTGTGCCGCCTCCCTTCACTTATCACGCAATAACTGGACTAATGCAGCTTGGTTGTCGCAAACCCAAACAACTGAATTAGTCTAACCTTTTAAAAGGTTATTGGAACATCCTGTTCCATTAACACCAAACCGTAGTGCAGAAACACATGAAAAGCCTGTTCCTGTGCTTTTATTGGCCAGGAGTGAGCCGGGGTGCTTTGGTGGGTTGCCAGCATGCGAAATTGCAATTTGCAAGAGACCATGAGTGATTTTCCCCATGTATCTGCAGGAGTGGTCCTTGGTTTTAATCAGCGCTCTGGTATCTGTGATTGCAGTGCGCATTACAAAAATTGCTGGCAGTTAACTGTCACTTTTTCACAAGGAATTTTTGTAAATAACATTTTCATCCCCACAGAGAATCATTCAATTTCCAGAGCAACCATAAAAACCTCAGGAGTCAGAACATCCTGAGATATGAAGGAAGGACAAAAAAAAATGGACTTAACTTCAAAGTAGTCTTCACAGTTCCTGGCTGGCATCCTTCTCCCCTTGCCTGGTGTAGCATATTAGGCATGGCCTCCTTCACTGCCGTGGTCCCGGGCTGGAGCCTCACGGGACCCTGCTCAGGTATCCTCTGAGGATCTGGCTCTGCTGTGAAACTCATGGGCACATGAAATCTGAATGGTAAAATAATAAGAAAAAAACTAGGCGTTTGGTAGTGCCACTTTGCTTCTGGCAGACAAAACCTCCCAGTTTAACCGGTAATGTAAGCGAGATGTTAAAAGCTTGTTTCGCACAAAAGACAGCTCCGCCCCAGACTCCCCTGGGCAACAAGGAATGGTTTACATGTCTGCGTGATTCTCTCCATCAGCTCTCCTGTCTGTGGCATCCCAGCCCCATTTTTTTTCTTCCATGGTTTCTGTAGGATACCTACATGGGTGTCACATTCCCCATCTCATTCCTGCAACCTGGTTTCACATGCCACCAACTTATTGACAGTCCAGCTGTGGCTGCCTTGGAGGTGTGCCGGTGTCTTAGCAAGCTAATCTTCCCCACCAAAACTGCAATAGCTTAATTCTGAATTACAGCAAATTGTAGTCCTCAGAAACACATAATGGAGATGTGAGTCCATGGAAGGACCATCCCACCTCACTTTGCTGCTGCAAGCATTCAAAAAGGAAGCTAGCAATGGCTGCAGTAGCACCCTCCCTCCTCCTGTGGTCCAGCACATCTTTCCAGCTTCCAGCTCAGCCTGTGTCATTGCACAGGTGGAGCAGGAGACCCAGTTTGACTTTGGATGTTAGCCAAAGCGACCAAGGGACTGAAGTGACCAAGAGAAATGGGAAGCCACTCAGCAGCTGTAAATAAGCGATCATCCAAGGAAGCACTGCCTCTCGGATAGAAATGCTACAATCTCTCTCTTAAGTTTCTGACCTACTTCTGCAGCTCAGGGATACGGGAGACTGTGCCAGACATCAATCTGGGCGCTCGTCTCAAGGCTTCAGCTTTGCTTTCTTTTACTAGTTGGCACTCAGCAGCAGCATCCCTTCACTGCAGGGGCCCGTTTCTTCCCAGTGGGAGCTGCTGGGAGCAGGTCTGCTACTCATACACACCTGGGCATCCTTCACTGGGATGTAAATGCCCAGGCTCGGGCACTTCCAGAGTACAGGCAGAAAGAAGCCCTCCAGTTTTCACAGCTCTCTACCGCTTTTGCTAGATTTTGTATCACCTTGTCTTTAGCTGATAAATCTCAGCTGGGAGGCAGCTGTTCACTAACCACTGAAATGGGGCCAATTTCTCCAAAAAGGGCCATTCAGTGACAGTCCTGCTACTTTCTGTATTCATCCATATCCTCCATACACTTCATTTTTACAGCTAAACATTAGCTTCATGTGAAGATTTGCTGAGCAGTGAAAGATAAAGCAGGCTGCAGAGAGGAGAAGAGAGCCAGGGAACGCTATTTGCATGATGTCGAAAGAGCACCAGATTTTACTGTTCTCTCTGATGAAATGTTGAAGGGCAAGGTGAGAAAAAGGAGATTTGTTAGCACTGATCATAGTTCCTCCCTGGCTGGACTCACAAAACAGCAAGGACTAGGGAAAAGAGAGAATTTTGAGTGGCATTCAGCTGCATATTTAAGCATGAATCATCCATCTATTGCAAAGCCTCTTTTTTTTTTTAATGTAGTTGAATTTTCATGAAGGAATATATGAACTTTGGCTACAACAGATGTCATCTTGGAGGTGGTTTTTTTTTTTTTTAATATCTGACTGTAGCCTCAGTATAATAGGCAATATTGGGCTTTCATCTTTCACCACTACTAGCTATAATATCCAGAGCAGATGATCATTAGCATGCATTACTTAAGAGAGGTACAGCACTCAGTGAGTCAGGGTACAGACCAAGAATTAACTGTTGAAGAAATTAAAAAATAATCCATTGAAGAACAGACACATTTGAGAATATTGCAGTCTGTCCAGACTCCAAAGAGCCAGTGCACAGTGAAGATAGCTGTGGTAATGTGTTCCTCTAAGGCTTCCCTGAAAGGATGCAGGGAGAATTTGCTGGGAATGCAGTGGCCAGTGGGAACATGGTGTTCTGGCAACGCGCTGCAATGGGAGTATGGAGGGTGAGATTGGACGGTGGCAGCTTCCAGCTCCAGGCTTGAATTTCTGTAGGAAAAAGAGCCACTCACTCCACAAAAGGAGCTGAAAATGGCTGAGGTGGCTGCCAGAGAGGGGAGCAAGAGCTGGCCAGAGTGCAGGTTGCTGGAGGTGCCTTTTAACAGGCTGCTGAGGAGCCGGCTTCAGTTTTCACAGCCTGCCAGTACGGACTGAACCACCTGCAACAGGGCAGTGGACTATGGGACGTGCATGCTTGGAAACACACGGAGAAGTGCTGAAGAGGCCGTGTCTGTGGCAGCATCCTCAGCCAGCGCCCAGCACCCAGGGGCTGCGGCTGAAACAGAGCCTTTTAGTAGCCCTTGGCGCAATTGCCCTCCTGAGCTTTCCTTCAAAACATTTAAATCTCTCCCGAACAACTGTCTTGGTGGCAGAGCCTAACCTCTGCCGCGCTTTCTGGATGCTGGGAGTTCTTTGTTGCTATTATTATTCACACTGCCCTTTATGCAATGCCAACACTGCTGCTGATTTATCTGCTATATTTCAGAGCTTTTTTCAAGACCCCAGTTTCCCATGAGAGTATTTCTCACTGATTTGCATGGGCTGTAGTGGAGCAGGCCATTAGGGACAGAAATGGCCACACAACTAGCCTCAGCCTGCAGGCTGCCTAGCGAGCTGTGCTGTAAAATATTTATGAAAAAGCTGCCCCAGAGCTCTGGGTTTTGGGGGGAGGGAGGACAGGTCCAGCCAAAGCAGACTGTTCCTCTCTTCACCCAGAGTAATTGTAGTTGTCCAAGCAGCTGGGATTTCTTTACCACTTTCTTTGATTAGGTCATCACTTTGTAAAGAAATTCTTTTTGACAACCAATCGCCATTTTCTTCCGCTGAATTTCCACAAATTCCTCCCAACTCTCTCCCATACTGCATCACACATGTGCTCTCCAGACTATGCCAGCAGCTAAGCTTCTGTTGCTTTCACACCTTTTGTAGCTTGGGGAAGTCACAAAAAACAACCCAGACCAAAACTATCTGAAACTAGAAAAATTCCTCAGATTCTGCCATCCCATGCTCGTACCCAACAAAAAGTGCCCCTGAAGCCCAGTCATCAGTAGAATTGATGAACGGAGGATGCTGTGCCCAGAGCAGAGCACAGGTAGTGCACCAGGACAGTGCCCCTCAGCTGGCTCTGCTGTTGCCTCCGCTCAGCAGACTCCCCTCTGCTTTGCTCAGAGTTCCAGTGTGAAGACTTTTCCCTCTTCTGTTTACTAGATTGGCACTAGGAGATGCATATGGGTAAGAACGACAACTTGGAAGATGGAAATTGATTTGGTCTATATGTGTCCTGCTCTCAGAAGGCAGAGGAGTGCTTCACGTTGTGTTCACTCCATTAGCTAAGACAAGAAGAAGATTATTTTTCCTCCATGGACTTTGTGAAGTACAAGACTCCAGAAATGCCCTGCTGACTCCTGACCAAGGGTGGATAATGGACTATCTTTGAGTTCTCGCTGATGGGATGGGGAGACGTAGGGCACAGGAAGATGTTTTCTCTGTTTTCAGTGCCAGTAGTGATTATTTCTCTGATCTGGAAGTCCAAGTTGCCAGATGTCTTGGGTGGCCCCATTAGAAAGCCGTAATTTTTAGAGACAAGGTTGGCCCAGCCTTAAAACCAAATAGGAATCTTAAAAAAACCTCTCAAGTTGTTTCCCTCAGACAAGCCGGAAACTAAGCACTTCTGCAAATGAAGGATTTCATTCGTCACACTGAGACTTAATGACTAAGTACGACAGTAGAAGTAGGGGGTTAAATGGTGGACTATTTACTGGTTGTTGTTTTCACAAATTATAACTAGTTGACCTTTTTATTGCCTTTCTAAGAGGTTCCTGCCCCATTTCTTCCCGCTGCGTCCGGGCCACAGGTCTCTGCCCTCTCAGTTGTGCCAAAGACTGAATTGGCCATCTTTTTATGGCCTATGTCTAACAGAGGGGACAAAAATCTCCTCCCCTTGTGGGTTTGTGGGAAAGGACGATAAGTGGCAGTTACTGTTTGTGCCTAATGTATTGCTGCCTAAGAAGCATTTACAAAGGTAACAGCCCTGTCGGAAGCTAAAGGAGAGCTTGCTGAACTGCGCTGGAAATGGTCCCTTCAATCGGCGATGGCTGATCTGCCTCCAGGAGCTTTTTATTCACTCCCATCAGTTTCTCTGCTGTGAGCTAGGGATGGATTATTTCAGATGGAAATGTAAACAGCGCAGAGCAGAAGTGATGATTCTTTTCTGTGTCCTGCAGCACCTATGACATGAGTGGGCTGGACAACAGTGACAAAAGTCCTTTCATTAGAGCAAGTATATTAAGAAGTTGGTGTCAATTTAATTGTCTCTTGGCAGCACAGAAGACCTAGAGCTAAGAGAGAGACAAAAAGAGCTGTCATATGTTACTTTACTGATGATAAGCTCTGATTTGCTCCCTTGGTTAGCAGTTTGCAAACGAAAGTATGCTGTGCCATTCAGAGGATGTATAGAGGCTGCTCGTATTGGTCCTACAGGATAAAGAGAAGGTCTAATCCTGCCCCTTGAGCTGACCCATGCTACCTTTCCCTTCCCACCTCAGTAGTTTGGGTGTCTGTGCCATTCCCCTGCCCCTTGCTATTGCAGCTCCCCTCCACCTTTTGAGCAAGAGGGTGGTTCACACCCCACCAGAGGTGAACGGAACTGGGGCTATCCTTCCGAAGGATGCTCCCAGCCAGTGGTCCCAGCATGTTGTGGGACCGAGGTTCAAAAGCTGCATTTGGACTGGGAGGGGATTAGCACCCCGCTCCATGCCCATGGTATTTTCCTTACAAAATAGTCACAGATGTGGGTTATTTTCTGCTACTAACTAGAAGAATCGTTTTAAAGCTACATGTCACTCTCCCATTTCACTTTTAAGAGACAGTGCTTATTTTTAGAAGAAATTACTCACAAACAGTAGGTCTTCCTGGTCATATCTGCTGATAGAAATGTCTGTATTGCAGATGGCAGCACGTCTAATCCTCATGAGACAAATTTCCTGGAACTGAACAGAAGACAAAGTGTGAGTATCACAGCATCATTTAAGTAACTGTGCCTGTTTAGTAGAAAATCAGTCAGCAATACCAAACAATTATTTAAAAAAACAATGTCTCAGACATCCATTTTAAGTTGCACATAAACAACTCAATCTTTCTCAAGCTAGTTGTGACTGCAGAAGCAAAATCAGGTAATGAAAACATTGTTTTGAACTGGGAATTAATGAACAAGTTACTCACTAATCACAGAGATGTTTCTTCACTGGCTCAGCTAGATGCCCCCTGGTTTCTTTACCTTCTTGAGCCACTATAGTAATGAGACAAAATAAAAGCTATTACTTTTTTGGGGAATTGCTAGCTCAGAACTAGCTTGCAAGCCAGCAGAAGAACAGGGTCTTGAAAGGCCTCCTGTCAACTTCCTCCTTGTTCAAGCTGAGTGGACTGGCCACGAGCTTTCATAGATGGGCCATCAAACAACCAGAGAGAAACACTACAGCTCTAATAGGACATACTGATTAGTGAAAGGCAATGCCTGATGAACAAAAGTATTTCAGAATAGCCTTTGCTAGGTAAGGATATTGTAGAAAAAAATATATCATACAAACAGGTTGAGAAAAAAAAAGTAGCAGAGAAATAAAACTGAGGTTTTGACTGTCCTGAGAGATCAGGCCTATAACGCTGATGTAAAAGGCTTTCATATCTACCTTTTAATATTGCTTGATAACTATGAATTCGTGAAGAGTAGGAACCAAGAATACCCAAGCATGACCAGTGCCTTTGAAAACAAAGTATTAGCCCAGGTGATGCATTTCAAAGTGATCTGCTTTTCAGTGGAAGGTATGTGGGCAGATTTACTGGTACAATAAAGAGGGAGAAAGGATTTAATTATGTCTGAGATAGGTTTTCTTCGTATCTCTGAAGATACTCAATCCTAAGGCCATTCTAGAACATAGCACAGGGTGATGGAGGGACAGCTTCACTTCTTTTCCTGTCTCCACCTCAGCAGGTTGGGCATCTGCCCTTTTAATCCCACCTTCATATAGCGGAAGGGGCCCGAGACATTTCTTCCTTAGTTGCTCTGCTCTATGCCCTTTCCCATCTGGAAAGCAAGAGCTGTTTGGGATACCACAGGTGAGCAAGATCACTCCCAATACACGCGTGATAAATATTAAAAACTTCTGGCAGCACAGTCTGCCAGCAGAGGAAATAAAACTAATGTATTTATGTAAATCAGTATATTCAGCACAGATAATGCATGACCCAAAGACTCTTTTGGCTTTTTTAGGTTTAGCATAGGTGGGTGGAAGGTTCCTCTGTGCCTCCAATAGAGCAGAAAGACTAATGACTCTGGGAGAGAAGGGAGGTAGGATGGACTGAATACAATGGATGAATCACTGGAGCACGGCCCTGAGGAAAACCAGACATCTCAGAGCTATGCTACCAGGCATGAAGTGGTGCCCCGCTTGTGCATGGGATAGAAGCTGCTATCATTTCTGATACTAATTTGATAAAGGAGATGAGATAAACAGTTTTTTTACAACTTTTAAAAGTTATTCCTATTGTCAGTTACTAAACTGAGGCCATGTGGAATATGTAGGAATTGTACGAGACTGAAGTTATTGCACCTTTCTATGAAAAATAATTTCAACATCCTTCATACCATTTGAGTCATGTCCTCTGTCACTACAGTGAATTGCAAACATTTGTAGATGTCTCCTTGTGTACATCTGTGCATATATTTGTTTATATAAAAGAACCATCTTAAAATGAATTGCTGGTACTCAGCAGTTCTGGCTATGGACTCAGACTGAAAGGCTGGTGAATCTAAGTCAGGAGAAGAATTCATATTTTTAAGCATGAATCTCTCTTCTCGATGTTTTCTATCACGAAGATATCTCACATTTTAACATACTGTATTCTCTGTGGGGTGAAGGCTGGGCAAGGGGACACATGAGAATAATCCCTCAGTGCCTGAGCAAACCACAGCCTGCAGCCAGGAACATGAAGGATGCCTGGTCTTCTTTCGGCACGCCGGCTTTTGCTAAAAGAGGAATATTGTCAACAAACCACTAGCTCTGAAGGCACACTGTCAGCTTGCACCTTTAGTAAACCCTCAGCCACTTTAACAGAAAATATTGGAAAATATTCCATCCAAGCCTTCTGTATTGCATATATGGAAAAGGATCTCTTCTGACCAATGCATCACCATCAGAAAGAATATGTATTAAATCTTATCTGGGTACAAGCACCAACTGCAAAGCCCTTTATAAAACTCCTCTTTGTGACAAAAAGAGCAAATAACCTCTTTCCAGTCTCTTGTATCGTGCTTGCTCTATACTTTTCCCCTGTCTCTTTCCCAGACATTCATTCATCCTCCAAAGGAGTTGGCTTTATTCAGCGTTGCCTCCACTGACCCACACTATGACTATGTGGTGGTCAAGTTTTAGGAAGGAATTCCTCACTTTTGGTAAAAGTTAGCAAAAAAAAAGGAGGAATGCCTTTTCATACTTACCTACTAATCTCAGGGAAGACAGAAATAATTTTTCTTTCACCTGCATTGAGCTCCTCCCCTATAGACACACAATAGATCTGTTTCTATGTTCTTGCAGTCATTTGAAATAAAGGTCCCCTCTTTACTTTCCAAAGGCAGAAATACAGCAACGGGCTGATCCGTATGAGGACTATTTTCTTTGCTGGACCAGATCTACGTATAGGCAGAGCAGATCACCTTACCACAGCCTTACCTCCACGGCCTCTGCTGAGTCTCATCCACGGCAAGAAGGGCTGCATTTTGCCTATCCTGCCAAGAAGCCTCATGCCCTCATGTTTTTTATGGAAATGGTGAACTCAACCCATGGCACTTCCGAGGCCAGAGTGTCTCACTGCTCTTAAATAAATGAGATATTACAAGGCACTCTTTCTGCGGCAATAGCAGCTCAGCTAGTCCTTACTATGCATTAATCATCCATGCTTAAATTCCCCTGGCAGTTTGCATCACTGTGTGAGTGTCTCTGGAAATGAAACCTTTAGTGTCGAAAGCAGCCCTGAACAACCCTCCACATGCCTCTGGTGAGTGAATCCGAATGTTTAGCAAGAGGAGTGACTGCAGAGTTTTTCTCTGACTCCCGAGCCCCAACTGCTACTGCGAAAATTAAACAGGCAGCAAAAAAGACCCACAAGTAATGCCATGCATAGTTGCCATAAGGATAATATCTGGCATTTGAGTCTCATTGGCCAGTTAAGGATAGCATCCACGATGCCGGAGAGGTCGCCATACCAGGCCTGGGATTTAGAAGTGAGATTAGAGGCAGCTGTTCCTTTATCAGTGTAAAGATGAAAGCTCAGGGTACAAAAATAAAATGCAACCGATCATCACTTTCCTCGGAGGCCGTAGCCAACTTCAGCAGCGGCTCTTGCCTCAAGCAGGAGTGGCGGCATCGTGGCGTGCCCACGCTGCCTTTGTGGAGGGCACTTGGGAGCACGTCCTTCAGCCCCCTGTGGTGGCTGCTGGTGTCTTCAGGGGAGCCTCCCAGTTGCCACTGCTTTGCAGCTCCCTGGGGGGATGTGCACTGGGGAGGACAGCTGCCCCTACAGAAAGGCTTTGTTTGGAAGAGTTTTGCGATTGAATAAACAGCCGTGATCAGTGTTTGGAGCTGGGATGAAGGGCGCTTGCTTTTGTTTTAATTTCACAGCGTCATTTTTCTGTAGTGAAAAGCATCCGTGTAACTTGCAGGCTGGGGAGAAGCATCTTTCATCTTGCTTCCAGCCTCCTTGTCGGAG
>NW_008825495.1:1370719-1375499 GCF_000699105.1 Pygoscelis adeliae | reverse complement strand
GCCCAAGGTGATCTCACCCGAGTCCACAGTGCCGGGGGACAGCCACCATGGAAGCGCTGAAAATCGTGCCGTATGGGCCAGGGCAGGCATGGCTTTTCCTACAAAAGGAAAAATGTAACTAACTGTCACAATGCAAACACGAAGTGAACTATTAAAAAACAGTTGATCCTAGTATGCCTTCATCCAGGTAAGCTGTTTTCTTTAGAGCATACTAAATTGTAACTGTTTCTACAAGCTGTCTCTGTACAAGGAGATGAGAACAGAATACAAAACTTGGGTGAGAAATTTCAAAACCTTAATCCCAAAAATGGGTACTCTTAAACACTGCTTATAATTTCTGCAGTAATTTATTAAAGAATTATTAACATGTCATTTGTTTAGAAAAATCAGATTATTCAAACCAACATAACTTAAAAATTTGTCTTCAGTGAAAAATGTTTTCCCTCTGTGAATATATCAGATTGCCATCATCAAGCTGCACAGTGAAGCATTTATTGTTGGCCCTCAAAGTTTGAGATGTTGAGTTACACGCACCCTCTTAATTCTACCCCTCAGCCTGTATCACCATACTTTTTTCATCAGCAGATACCACTGTTAATCATACCAAACAGTATGCTGATATAATGCGTTCTTCAAGCATAGATATGCAGCTAGAATGGTTATGAATATCTGAAAGGAATCATCTTCAGGAAGGGACCAGCAATGAAAAACTTCATTCCCCAAAGTGACTGCATCAGAAAGTTACAAGCCCCTCAAAACTGTGGTCTTTAATGACACCTTCCTAAACTACCGATGCCTGATCTGTTTTATGTACAGTCTGATCATCTGCCTTGAGAATGTATCACCACTAGTCATAAGTCATAAATATTTCACCGTGTAACTGGGGAGTGCTGGTTTTTTAGACAACTCAATGAATGATTAACAGATTTCTAGGTAATTGACTTTCTTTTAGCTGGCACTTAAGTAATTTATTAAAACAAAAATGTCAGGATTGTGTCAGGTAATTAAGAGAATGATACTTAAATCCTCATTTTGGTTCAGTTCTTAGGCTGGCCTTCATTTACTTCACTTCTGAAAAATCATCAAATCTCTAGTTCCCAGTTTTAACGATATGCGAACTGACATTGCTGAAATTATGTATTTGATCATTCTGGAGCCTTCTACCATGCTGCTGTTGGACAGCCACAAAAAAACCTCGAGTACTTTCTATAAAATACCGGGAAGCTTTGTGGAGTGTGTGTTAATCTTTGGTCTGAACATCAGAACAAGCAGGGAATCAAGCAGAAAACAAAATGAAAATGTCAAGAGTGAGGAATCTCGGTCACTTAATTCTTCATAGACTCTTTCTTGCTCATAAATTAGATTTAGCAGAGTGTCTCAGTATGTAAAATACACATGAAAGAAAAGTCTCCTAACGGGATCAGCAATTGTAATCGTCCTCATTTACTTATTGCTTTCAACTAGTTAGAAAATTGCAGGCAGAAGAACAGGGCCGTTATTAGAGGACCAGCAGATCTGCTGCGCTCTTTGGCCACGACAGTAACTGTATTACGTCCCGGGAGAGGTATCATACCAAGAAGCAGGGGATCAAAATTTGCTTTCCATTACTTTGGCCCCTGCTCAATTCAATGACCTTGTGCAGTTTAAACAGAGTGAAAATCTATTCACTTTGTATGCACAGCATGTACAAAAAAAAGTACCATAAACCAGATGAACTCCTCAGGTTTGATTACCACTTGCATATTTATGCAAATCGTCCCGATGATTTCTGTAGAAGTGACACAAAGCAGAAAGGTTTCCTACAGTTCATCTTGGAGGGAGGGGGGTTCTTGTCTAATCACCCTGAATAGGTGAAGATACCAAGGCGCTTGATGACAGTGGGGCATATCATCTTTCCCACCAGACTGTGCCTGTCCTAATGAGTGCCTGCTTGCTCGCTCTCTGCAGAAAATGGTCTTCCCAGTGCTAAACAGCACATTTAACACCAGCACTTGCCCGGAGCCTAGGGAACGTCAGCTGTATGCTCTGCCTCAATTCCTTTCCTGCCAGGTAGACCGGTATATGTGATCAAGACTGTGCATCTTAAAATAGCATGCTGGAGACCGTGCTGTGCAGCACTCTCCAAACATTAGCTAATTGTCGCAGCAGCCCAGCACAGCAGATGCCTGGGACCTGTGCTCTGCACTGACTGGGAATTCGCACACGTGGGGAAGAGTGTGAGGGAGGAGGACAGCAAGAGGCAGTGATAAAGAAAAAGAAGATCAAATCAGACAGGCAAACAGGGAGAGAACAACCAGGAGATAGAGTTAGGAGTGTCAGGGATGAAGGCAGTAGCTCCCAGAGGATGCACGAGTATTACAAGCTGGAGGACAGGAGGCAAAGGGTCTGATTTCTCCTTGCTAGCACCAGCTACCGCTGCAGCGTGATGCTCCTGCTGGTGCCAATGCACACGGTGGCCACTGAAGAAAAAGACCAGGAGACAAGACCAGCCTGTTCAGAGATGACAGCACACCCTCCAACCCAAGAGAGGACCTCCGAACAAAATGATGGCTTTCAGTGAGAAACAGATAGGCCAGGCTGCAGGAAGAAACCAGGAAAAATGACAAATACATCTGCAAAGCCCCAGCGGGAGTCAAACACACACAGCTGTGGCCAGCCACCTTCCTTCATGCCCTTCATGCCTTCCCATATGGGCAGAGAGCCACCTGGAAAGCCTTCAGACACACCCTGCTTTGAGTGTGCATCCCCTCTGGGCTTAGGAATGAGGACACACACACCTTGCAGGCTTTGTTCAGCCCAGGTTTAGGGCTGAAGTGTCTCGAGACCAGGCTTGCTAGATCTCCCACAACTCTGTGATTTCCTGCTCATCCATCTCATACTCCCCACAGCATGTTCAAAGCATCTTCTTTGAGAAGCTTTTCTCATCTGCCTTGTCAAAGATGTGCTACACACACTCATAGTGTCACACATTGGCGTAACTAGACTCTCACTAATAAATATTAGTTAGGCACGTAGTTAGTATTGAAAGGGGCATAACTCTCGGCTTCAGTCCATTTCTGGCACATAATATTTGGATTTTTGTGTTCTTGAAAAGCATAATCGCAAGACTCCTGTTATCTTTCTACTGAGTAAGCCATCGTTTTGTTCAGATACAGGCAGCGGAGTAGCTGATGAAGATGTCTGTGTTTCCAAGGAGTCAGCCCTTGAATTGGTGTCTAGAAGATAAAAGAGGCCCGAACAGCTGGAAATTCTCCCCTGAAATCACACTTTGAGAAGCCCTGGCCAATTTTGCTTTATTACAGTGTTTTGCAAGAGTGAAATTAAGCTGCATAAGCATGATGGAGCAGGGAAATTCTGCCTCACTGAAGAACTCCCCCATGCACCTGTTCTTGTAGAAACGCAGAGAAAACTCTTTTAAGAGATGAAATACGAATCTGAAGCATGACATCATCAGAAGTATCTCACTCGCTCACATAAGCTAGGAGCAGGTTACGGTTACCTAGCAACACCTGCAAGCAGCTCACTTCAGCAGCAAAGCATTAGGGTTTAAGTGGCAGACGCGTACCTGGCTCTAAAGTCCTGCTCTATTCATCGGCAGAACCTGGTGTTCAGTGGCAGTAATCAAAAAAAGTCGGGAATATTATTAAAGGCCTCCATTGCAGCCTCCAAAGCTAACTTCTTTGGGGGCCCACCCTGTTGTGGTACTGCATGGTAGATGACAGGCTTTTTCTCCAACAGAGTCCACTCTGAAAGGCAAGCTAGGAGACGCTGGTGAGACAAACAGGTAAGCAAGAGAGTACAGTGGGTGTCTCATAGACCTGCAAGGATTGCTTTTAGATGACACTAGATGCCAATATCCATAAATTTCCCTCTGCAGCTCTGTATTGATCCTAATCACATGTGTCCAGCTAATGCACACATTCTAGGAAGACAGCTGGTTTTAACTGGAAGGCACCAAGCACAGAGGAATCAACTGTCTCCCATATTCTGCAGCACGGTGTCTGCGAGCTTCCCCGGGAGCAGCTGCGCAGAGTCACCAGGAAAAATGGTGCAGAAAAGCCTGAGCAAATCAACTACCGGCATAACTGCTCCATAGGCTTCAAAGCCATTGCCACCGACTTGGTCAAGTGAATTATATATTTATTTGTCTTCACGTTTGCAAAGCACTGCATCTCTACTTGCCTTTTCCAACCCATGTTGGCATATCCTGAACCATTCATGCAGTCAGGATTTCACCCAGATTTGCCACATACATTGGCATCCGCAGAGAAATGAGACACCTCCCATTTCTACATGTCAATGTCCAAACTGTCTCATTTATGGGGGAGCTAAGAGATAGGCAAAATCTGCAGCAGATAAGGGGTGAACTGACAGCAGTCTGTACTGAGTAGCTGAGGAAACACGAATTGTGTGAGCATGGTGTAATGCAATATATGATATTACTTATAATCTCATCAACTGCTTCCTCTTCAGATTGTTATAGATTTATTTCTACATGACAGTCACAGCTTCTATTTAATATTAAGGTGCTTTTCGTTTTTCCTGTTGAAACACTGCAATTCTAGGAGATGCATCTATCACTTAGGTGTCTAGCCCTTTTGATGGACTGTTCTCAGTCAATCCTTTCATTAAAAAAAGGTGAGCTGTGATGTTCCTTCTGGCAATATTTTCATCACACTCTCCTCTCCTGCAAGCCTCTCCTTTGTTACAGGATATTGCAGTCTTGATTAAGATAGGGCCTGTGATGGGGTGATAAATACAGATGTAGATAAACTCCCCA
>NW_008825495.1:1352637-1370594 GCF_000699105.1 Pygoscelis adeliae | reverse complement strand
ACCCGCAGCTGGTGTACATGGTGTACCTCCCTGTAAGAGGAGGGCTTTTTTGTTTTGCAGCAGGACCTGTATAAAGAGAAGAGCTGTATCATTACGGGGCTCTGGTGGATGAGTTTGGAGTCATACAAAAGAGGTGGGTGACGAGGAAGGAAACTATCCCCTGACCATGAGACCCAGTGGATTGGACTTGTATTTCATCACAGCCAGCTCACAGCTGCATTGCTGCTGTTTTGATGTCTTTCTTTGGGGGGAAAAAAAAAAAAGAGGGATTTGATCTGCATCTACAGATGTTAGTCCTCTGTCTACTGCTTTGGCATTAATGTATCTGAAAAAGCTTCATCCCCCCATAAATGTTACACAGGTTTATACGAACAGCCTGAGGACCAGGAGCGAGGTGAGCTATTCATGAACACACTGGCTAACATTTACCAGTTTTCTTCTTGTTAGTTGCTTCATAGGTGAAAATGCAGGAACTGCTGTCAAGGAGCAGGTGAACGGTCCACCCATTACCATGTCACTGATTCTTCCATTCCCCAAGACTGTAGAGGAAGATGATGAAAAAATAAATAGGAGATTTGCCTGCTAGCAGGGAAGGGAGACTACTTCTTACCCTTATGCTAGTAACTTCACTTCTCTAGAGACACAGAAGCTTATAACCTTACATTAGATGGGATAGAGAAAATGTTAAACGAATACTTTAATAATTTATACAAACATCTAATCCTTTTTATAGCCTCGCTAAGTTCTTGGCTTCAGTGGTTATTGTAGGAGATTAACTGTACTCTCTATAAAATTGACTTCCTTTTATCAGATTTCAATTTGTTGCCTTTAAGTTAACATCTTGTTCTTGTGTTATATGAAAGATTAAAGAGCAGCACCCATTTTACCTTCTCCATGACGTGCATGGGGAGGAGGGGTTACGACTCTGTCACGTCCTTCTTATCCATGCCCTCTCCAGATTCAGTGTTGCTAATTGTTCCAGCCTGTTTTCCTGCAAACACTATTCCTGTGCACCAAGGCAGTCTTTCAAGATACCAGCTCCTCTTTTATCTGTCATGGTTCTTTCAGTGTGGTGGTCAGAGCTGCAGGGCACTGAGGGAGGATGTGCCATTCGAGTGTTGCAGTTCAATGCCGTTGGGGCATCTAGTTCTGCTCAGCTGTCTCGGGGAGGACTGACTTCACCTGGTGAGGCTGGCGGAAATTTTGCTTCATTGATGAGCCCATGGCTGGGTTCCCCTAGCAAAGAAAAAAGTCGAAACGAATGCTGCTGTCCTGTCTAAAGCCTTCAGCAATCCTAGAGAGGAAAGGGACTGATTGTTCTTTAGCCTTCCCTTTTTCTTCTCAACAAACTGTTAGGAAAGAGTAGGAGCTGCTAGAGAGACAACAAGAATAACAAAAATCCCTGCAGTGCAAGATGTGTGGAGGCTCGGAGAGTCGCGGTACCATCTGTGCCTGTCTATTTACAGCCAGAACAACTAACGCCCAACTAATGGTGAAGAGAAGCAGAGCATCATGTCATGGAGACAGCTCTCGAGTCTTACATAAAAGCAGCTTTCTGAAAAGCTTGAAGTGTTCAGATGGAGAAAGGAACGGTCACAATTTACACTTACGAGGGTTTATTTATGGAATGTTGGAAACACTTCTTTGTTTCAGCCACGTCCTTTGAGCGATCTTCATCTGAGACTCCCAAGCAAGTTTGGTCAGAGCTTTTTCAGCAACACAAAGTTTACTACACACAAAACATGACTTTACAGATAGATCCATGGTTACAGCAAAAGATCAGTAATGAGGGGGAAAGCAAGTAAGCTGTGAAAGCAGTCTGCTTGTTTTGATTAAAAAAAAGATTTTTGTATTTGGTACAGCTGCTCTGTGAAAAGAATAGGCATTAGTCGAAGGGAATGATCCAGCTCTTCCCTTCATACTTTTCAATGAAAATATGTTTTGAAAACATGTATGTTTAGGCTGAAATTTTAAAAAATCATCTTTGAAATATAAGGAAAACAGAGAGTTAAACCCACTGTATTGACCTCCATGGAGTTGTCCTCAGGGATAATTTTAGACCCTGTGACTCAATTTGACTCCAGCAGGGATAAGAGATTGGACTGGAAGAAAGTATTGTTTTCAGGTGACATGGTTGCAGGCAATTATCCACCTAATGAATGGAGCTGGGCACACAGGGAAGGGGCAGGGACATGGTATATTCCGAAGCAGGTGACACACTCGGGGAAAGGAGAACCTGAGGACCAGAGAAAGTCCCAGATGAAAGAAATAAAAGGTAGAAAGGAAAGAAAAGGCATTTGGACTGGGGAGGTCCCTGTACAAGGGAAGAAAAGTTCTATGTCTATGGTTAAAAGAAAAAGTATATAGAAAAACAAATTAGGTTTCACTCAAACCTCAGCTTCAGAGGAACAGATACATGTAAAGAAGTCCCTAAAAATCAAAGTATTTTTTCAGATTAATAAAATGTATGGGTTTAAGTGCTCAACTTTTGCCATTGGAGATTTTAGATGCTAATGATAAATAAACACCCACCTAAGTAACATCTGAAGTTATAAACACTACCAGAAAGCGTGCTACATTTCCTTGCTCTTCTGTCTCCATTGGCTTCAGTGGAGCAGGGAATTACTCTCTCTGTCCCTTTATGTATGTTTTTATTTATTTACTTATTTCAGAACAGATATCTAGACCTCTGAACACTCACAAAAGTATAATAAGAAAGGAATAAAACCCATAATACAAGAGAAGAACAAATGGTCACCACTGAGACTGGGTACACTCGAATATAGTCACACCCCAGTGGATAGAGGGAGTATGCCATTACCATCATCTTATCAAAAGTTCTGGAAGAAAAGATGAGCTTTTCAATATTATGATTGCTCACAGAAACAGGATCCTGCAAAAGGTCGGTCTTTTTCCCTTCTGACTGTCAAGTTTCAAGTGATGAAGGAAAAATAACTCATTTTGCTGATAAGTTGGGAGGCTATAGAAATGTTCTGTGACCATCCAAATTACTGCCTCGAAACATCTCTGGAGACTTCCACCAGCCTCTCAGTACTCTAATATGTACAGCCCAAACCTGCTAATTAACAAAAGTGCCTCTGAAGATTGTACCACCAAATAGATGCAAATTACTCCTCTAATTTCTTTCTTCATTACATTCCTTGATTCCTTTGATGCTGTAACGCCTTTTTCTCCCCATGACAACACACTAGCGGTGGCTGATAACATCTTGAAAGTAATTGCTAACATTTGATATTTTATTTTTCAGCTTTAGTCTTGTAGGGACTTTTCTTTGACCATGTCTGGGGTTTCTTCCTACTCCTTCTTCAGCTTTCTCCGATCCTCCAAGAATTGATTCCCCTTTTCTGTGGAATTGCAGGACTCTCTCTGCTCTTGTTCTCCGCTTTTCCCCACCCCTGCTTTCTCTCCCCCCCCTTTTTTTGGCCAACTATGGCAAATAGTTATCAGGCCAAATTATGCCATTTGTAAATGGGGGAATGCCACCAAATTTAGTGGAGTTGAAGCATGGCTACGTGGCTTCATCCTGTATTTTTTGTGAGGAGTTTATGCCCAGCTCCCCTGTGATATTTTAGGTAACAAATTCCCTTTGACATCAGAGCTGCCTAAATACCTTTGAGGAAGTGGACCTCTAACAAGGATGCCAATGCAACTTGCCTGCACTGAATAAGAAAATATATGTTTGTTAGAAAAGCAATGGAAATAGAATGAAACGCCCCAGCAGCTAGTCAAAAATAAGTTTCTTTCTGTATATAATAAGGACATAAATGTATCTCAGTATAGAGGTATGGATATTACACATTCTTATAAAGACAATAAGATTCTTTATCTTTATATGTCCTACAGTTGTTGAGTAGCAACAACATTTTCAACTTTCACACAATTTTACACAAACCAAACTCCTAATAATAGGAAAATGAAGACATTTGGAATAATTTGTTTTTATGTGAGCTATGAAAAGATGTCCTTGACTATCCAATTGTCTGCTTTTTACCTATTTGGGTTCTTGGCAGTAATACATTTGGCATCCAGCAAATTTCCCTGCTTTTGGCATTTCTTGGTTGTTTCTCCTTTTGCAAGCCAAAGATAATGATAGTAAGCACAGGAAAAGATTTGCACCTTTCATTTGTTAAAGTTCAAAATCAAGCTTGTTCCATAAAGGAAGCACAGGATGAACCGCTGTGGTGTAGCTACCCAGATCCCACACGGGAGTGTGATCAGCAGAACTGAATGTCCTACGTGGGCTAGAGCTAAAGAACGTTTCAAATGCAGACACTCAAATAGTGCTATAATTTGTCTACGGAAGAGGTTGTGAAGACATTCCTTTGTTTAATGGACCAGAATATATCAAGGATATGTTATAAATTAAGTAACACTGACTTAGGTTTCAGTGTACTGCCAAAAATAAGTATACCAAGTACTCTTAGAACTGAGAATGAAAATAAAAGCAGAACTTAATCTGATGGTAAAATGAGATATTACTGAATCCATCCAACTTAACAATTTAATCATTGAGTAAAAACAAAGTAATTGGTAACATGTACATTAAATAAGCGTTTATGCATACCACAGAAGAGGTGAAGGCAAGAAGAGATGTCTTATTACAAGAATCAGCATAAAAAGCAGTATCTGGACTGCAGAAAATCATTATGAAATTGTAATAGATATCCATTCAATGTTTAGCAAATCCCTTTAAATATTGGCAAACATTTCCGGGTCACGCAAGTTTTCCCAAGTACAGTCATAAACATGTAATATGGTATGACCCCAAATCTCTCTCTTTCGGAGAATTATAGGAAACTAGTTACCCTACAGCACTGAAATCACAAAGGAAGGTTTTCAACTCATAGCACAGCCAGAGGAAATGGGTAGGCTAAAAATAATCCTCCTTTCATTCTTCAGACATCCCTTAAGAACAACATGGGGGGGGGGTGTCATTCATCCAGGGAAGTCTTTGGGGTTAGAAAAACAGAATAAGCTCTTTAACCCTTCTGCGTAGTCATGGAGGACTGACTTCAAAGATGTCTTTCTTAGAAAAAGGACCATTGTTTTCCCCTGACTGTGGCAGAAACAGCCACTTTACTAGGTAATGGAGGTGAGTCTGCTCACTGTAGACTGTGAGCCATTTATCTTCTAAAGGAGAAATGCTCAGGCCATAAAATATACATATATATATACACACACATACATATATATGCACACAGACATTCACTTTGCAAACAGCTGCACCATTCCCAGCTGCCTGTCACCACATCTGTGTTGGAGGTTGCCAACTGCCCCAGCTCTGCCAGTGGAAGGGACCTTGTGAATGCTCCCTCACCTGCTTCAGGAAAAACATGTTGGTGGGGTCATCTTGCTTTTAAGGATGAATATAAGCCAATAGTCACAGAGCAGATCAGGCAGAGCTGACACAGCAGGGCGGTGGGCGGACAAACGGATACCTCCATGTCGCGGGTGGCTGCGAGCCACAGGCGAGCCATGAGCAGAATCAATGTTGTCCTCAGGTGGCATCGCTGGAGCCAGGAGGGAACATCTGCCCGGAGCCGTGGGCAGATATTGGTCTCCTTGACACAGAAGACAACTGCGAGCTCCCTCGCATAGTTGTATAGTTGTATAGTTGGCAGCATCTTGATCAGCCAACAGTAATGACTCTGTTTGGAAAACTTCTCCACGTCAAGCCTGGAGCATTTGTAGCTATCTATTAAATCAAGCTGCCGATCTCCCTATGAACTGAGACGGAGAACTGGCGTTAACCTCACCACTGGTTCTGAATAAAAAGGGGCAATATCTAGTGTGATACTCCACTCAGAAAAAGCATGTTATATAATTCTTCCCCCCCCCCAAACTAAGGTCTACCTACAGTGATCAGACAGGCTTTCATTGATTTCCCTGTCCTTTCATATTTTCCCTTCAACCAAAATCAATGTAATTTTAGATTTGATTCCTCTGGGTTGCTCTTTGCATTTTTTTAAATCCACTGTTGAATGACAACATGTGCTACCATGCAGGTTTCAGATTTACTAAACTATAAATAGATTTCCTTCCTGTGTCCTGTGCAGTTACTGTAACTGCTCAAGGTTGAATGTTTGGTGGTGTTAATGGGAACTCTACAGGGTGATATAAATACACAACAGGAGAATCACAATGTAGGAAAATCTAGATGAGCCCATCAAGAAATGCACAAATATAGACATTAGATTAGATAAATCTAAATATAGAATTAGATTGTTTATTTGTATCTGGTTCTGACGGGATACAAACAGGTGTGTCCAACAGCAGATATGAATTTGTGCTTAGTATACATATTGTTTCCTCCTGTGGAGAAGTTTAGGAGCGGGTGTAAAGAAAAATATCAATGAATGGAAATGAGAGCCTGAATTCATTAGGAGGCTTGACATTAATGTTAGTACAGTGAAGACTGTCTTAGGCATCACAAACTCTCCCCATATTCCAAGACCAAAAGTAGAGACTTCATAAAGCCATTTTGTTCATGAGATTCCTACAAGCATTTGTATGTCTTTGATTACATCCCGTTATGAGCTTTCCTTGAATTTTCAGCTCCAGAAGTGCCCAAGTCTAAAAAATTGAAGTAAATTGATCACAGATGACACCTGCTGTTTACTCCCACCCTCTGAGTTTCACGTACTTTCAAATAACACACACAAAATTTTAGCCAGTAAAAATGGCACAGATGTAGTACAGGTTTTCCTTAAAAGATCTGCTTTCCTTAAAAGATCCTGAACAGAAATTCTGCTAGTCCGACCTGATGCTAGACTCCAATTAGCAGAAAGGTTCCCTGCTGCCTGTAAATCTGAAGCTAAACTTGAGATGAGTGGAGCTAAACTTGAGATGAGTTTCTGAGGAAAACAGATTTCTATTTAGCTCATCTATAATAATAATTTCAAGCAAAACAGATGTGGCATGAGGTCACAGTCTTCACCCTACAACAGATTATTTCCATCTCCTTTTCTTTGCTCCAGACTTGTCAATCCTCATGCAATGTGTTCCTCCTTCTCTGCCGAGGGCTCAGATATCGCCACAGCTGCACAGCCTTTCTCCATCTTTGCGATACCCTGTACTGCATGCCCAGGTTGGCTTCACTGGAGCTCGGCAGAACAGCTGCTCTGACATCCTGGGCTTAGAAATGCAGTAGCAGTGCTCCATATGCACCGGGAGCTTCTTGGTGGGGCTTCATGCCCCATGGAGTCTTGCTAAAGCATACACGTCCCAGCTGCAGTGCTGCAACTCTTGTCATCCCATGGACCAACACATCCCTCACGTGACTTGATGTCTCTGCATGTGCCTCTAATGCAATCAATACTGCAGTGCCTTCGCCAGTGACTCAGTGTACTTGTTTCTCCAGGAGGAAGAAAGGTTTCAAGCAGGCAGGATACTAAAGCCACTGAGGTCTCAAATCAGCATGACCACTTAACTGGGTAGGCAACTCTAAGCACTTGACCAGTCTTCTGCAAGTCATGCTGCAAATGCGCTCACCCACCTTGCTAAATTGGGGGCTTAATACCCTTGAATTTCATGTGGAAAACGCAAATGGCAGTGACCTGAAAAAGGATCAGCCATAGAAGTGCTGAAATTTGAAGAATTTCCTAAACCAGAATTTAAGTTTCATGGTTTGCTTTCTGCTAAGGTCACGTAGCTGGGCAGTGTCATATTACAACCCTCTCTCTGCTATGAACCCCTCTAACTTCAGTAGAATTTCTGAGTGATCAACTGGAAATAAACCCTGCTCTCCAGGGGCATCTCTCCCGGCCCTGGTGACAAGACAAGCTCTTCCAACCGTGAGCCTTGTTCTCCATCAGGGCCCATTTCTGGCCCAAATCTGCGCTCGGTAAGCCACCCCTGACCCAGTGCCCTGCACAGCTGGAGTGCCTTGCCCTGTGGCAGCAGGGGCACCTCCAGCTCCGCGTGCCCTCCTGATGCTCCATGCCAGCCCGCAGCAAGGCCTAAGCTGCGACTGTTGGCTCAACAAGTGGAAAACTGAGCTGCAGAATATCAGACAGGCAACAGGAGACCATAAGTATTTAAAAAGCCCTTGGAAATCAGCTACCAGGTCTTTTATTTTCAGCAGGGAGAGAATTATATGCTGTTATCTTCTTCCTTCTCTCATGCCAACAGCATGACGTGAGGATGCCTACTGGTGCCACACCTGACTCAGAAGTGGAGAAGATCTAGTCCATGCACATATAGTAACTGGCAACAGTGTGAGCTGGTTTATGACTTCAGCCCCTTCAGTTTTCCCCTTCCTTTTATGATTTCCTAGAAATGGGAAGCAGCCCCAGCCACAGCTTAGTGCCCACTGAAAGTCTTGCAAGTCTCAGGCCCTGAATAACTTTCTTGATGCGAAAAGATACAGGAGGGTCTTCGGCTCCCCTGCCCTTTCCCCAGTTTTTTTCATCTGACCCCTCTGCAGCAGCAAAGTCATCAAAGAAAATGAGACAACGGGAACTAATTTATACCATGAGAGTTTAGGAAGTTTAGGAGTGAGAAATAATTTGACAGGGGAAACAATTTGATTGGATTTAAAATTCTGCACCGTAATGTGCTGTGTGGGGGTGATAATTACTCCTGAATGGTGGGGAAGTAGTCAAGCCAGGAGAGAAGGTCCAGCACAGCCATAGGTATTTCTGCTTCTCACGTCTCCTGTGAGGTACTTGCAAGGGAAGCCTTTTCGGTTGCTCATGCAGAGCACACACATGCTGCAACTCATTGCTACTTTGACAAGGAGGTCCTCTTGCAGAAAGGAGGGAGCACACATCATGTTGACTCTGCACACTGCAACTGCACCTCTGCATTTTCCATTGTATATTGACTAAATGCTACAATGCTCCTGATGCCTTTGCTTCTGCTTAAGAACTAAATAGTTGGAAAAAACAAGCTTGCTTTTCCAGTCAGCTCAAAATATTCTGTCATTTCTGCGAGAAATCCCCAGTCTGTACTAAACCCCAAGCTCCAAAATGCAACAAATTAGCTCATGCTGAGCACTGTTTTGAAGTGACTAGTTCATTATCTCCTTGCCTAGGGCAGAGGATTGACGAAAGGAAGAAAAGATCCAGATATTTTCTGGATTCTTCCTTGGGATAAGTTACAACTTTAATTAAAAATGCTGCCTGGGAGGATGTCTGAAGTGCAAAGGCTCTATTGGTGCCTGGAATGGAAAAGTCTTACCTCCTTGAAGAAGAGCTATGCAGAGTCTATGTATTGCTTTCTCTGTCGATTTGGAACAGTAAACTGGAAATATATTTATTTGTTTACTTTTAAGGAGAAATCCAGGATTGTGCCTCCCATTCAGAAAAAAAACAAACCACTGCTAAAAAACCAATGAGCTCACTCACTGTCTATCAGTCAGCCACGGTAGGCATTTTAGGTGCTGGGAGAAGCAGCGCTGGTCCACAAGCAGCCCCTACATCACCAAGCTGCTGTTGGCAAGGCCACAAGAAGGCTCTGCCCTTCTCCCCCTTCCCCACGTGTACAACCAGCTCCACCTACGCAGCCCTCTCCTGCTCTGTAGCGCCGTTTGCAGCTGGAGTGAAGGCCTTGTTTTCATGCACAGCCTAAACCGTCCTTTCGAGAGTGATTGGCTTCTGCAAAGAAACCAACACCAGGCTCTGGGATAAAGGAACCATTTGGAGTGATTGCACATGTGCTGCAAGGAGCACCCCATGATTTCACTTCAGTGCAACTCCCTGCTCAAGTCATCTGTAATATATGTATCGTGTTAATCTGTGTTGATTTGGGGATCATTTTCTTCGCTTATAAACATGGTGTTTCTGGGTAGTACAAGCATCCATCTGGGAGTGGAGAATGCCCAGCACAGTCCTGCTCACCCTGAGCGCTGGGTTAATAGAACCAACAGCACTGTCACCCAAAAAGACCCCTGAAGAAATTAAATAACATATATCAGGCAATAACTGCTATATTTTTTCTTTCAAGAATGTCAAATGCATTTCCAATTTCTTAGTCCCTCAAAATATTTTCAGTGATTTCTGTCCTAAATCTGCTTTGCTGCTATCATCTGTTTCTTCATAGATAATGCAAACAGTCACAACTCCTCTCTACTGGGGCAGGATTGCTGGTAACCTTCCAGGGCATTCAGGATGCGCCAATTCCTAGCTTGATTCCCTCTGCTTACAAGTTTGCTCCCCATGGGCAGTAGTGATTATGTTTGTGATAAGAACACTTATTGTATTGGTTCTTCCTTTGCCTAGGAATGTATGCATTAGTGGCCACAGATGTGCAATGCATACCTGCAAATCCCTTCACGTCATGAGGAGGCAGTTGCATTCACAAGCTCCCCCATCCCTTGAGGCTTACAGGTTCCACATCCAGCAGAACATTGCTATCGCAGAGGTCCCAAGGTTGTTTCTGAAACAAGACCAGTCCAATGGAGCTTTAAAAAATAGGAACTAAAATGTTGAGCTCACTTCTCTTCTCATGAGGTGTCATAAGTGAGTGTGGATTGGATTGTATTCACTTGCTTGGTCTGACAAGTAAGCTATAGGTATTTAATCTGCTGGATCTTCACAATCTCAGGAATTCCATTCACATTCAGCTCACTGTACTAAACATGCTAGGAGGACACAAACTATGTGGCCTAAGGCCAAATCCAGGAGACGTGGGTACTGGAGACTGTTCCCCACTGTCACGGATGCTTGTGTGTACTGATGACAGAAAGAGCGGTCTTCTGAAGGCCATGTCAGCAAGTGGATGACAAGTAGATGACAGATACCTCTAGAGGAGCAACGGTGATACTAGGTCTGGTAAATTCCTAACGTAAGCATTAATGTTATACACTATATCCAAATTATCAACAGATCTGCTATATTGGGATGTCTTACAAAAACCGACTTGGCCTTCTTACAGACACTGGCACAGACTACTGCTTAACTGAGTCATTATTAGCAGTTTAGTGAGGATGTATTCAGTCACTCAGGTGGCAGTAGGTTACCTAGCATTTAGTGTTTAAATAATTACAAAATCACAAGTGCTTGACTGCAAATACAGAAGGTGCCACAGATTATAAAAGGGAAGAATGGGAGGAAATCTCAATTCAGTAAAATGTGACCTTCCAGGAACAGAATTTGTCTTGCATCTTACTCAGGACAGTATTTCCACTTCATTTTCTGGCTTTTTACACTACTTGAGACAAAGAAATGGCATGTACTCATCTTTGAGGTATCAGGTTATCCACAAGAAGATTTAACCTAACAGAGTCTTTTATACGCCATCAGGCACAGCTATTCCAGTGAAATATTGCTCCTTTCTGTTCTGTAAGTCAATAGCAACCAAATACAACATATTCTCTACCCTTTTTTCAAAACACAGACACAATTGATGCTATTTCCTTGAGACAACAAAGACTGAAAATAAAAAGAAGCCAAAATTCTTGAATTAGGTAAATGTTTTAAAGCCTTGTAGTGTCCTGGGTCACTCAGTTAATAAATACTGTACTGGACCAAATTAGAGATAGGGAACTAATACAAAACTGAGCAAAGTTTGGGTTCAGATTCTCAAAGATGCTTCATTCAGCCTCCAGAGTTCAATTCTGATAAGCTCAGCCAGGAAAGGGCTAACTGGCTGAAGCATTATGGAGCAACATAAAAAACTCTGTTCATAACAAGCCCTTTGTATGATACAGACAGTTTTAATTTGGTGTGGGACACAGATGACACTGCAAAATGGTGGGAATAGAGTTCAGAAAAAATTAAGACTGAAGGGTCAAATTCTTTGTTTGCGATATGACTCCAATTTATGCCAAAACCCCTTTAAAGTGGTAGAGCTACAGGATATCAGTAATAGACCACATAGCTTAAATTGTAGTTTGAATTGAACTTTGGGGAAGAAAGTCAAGGAGCAGAGAGAAAAAGAGTTCTTATTTCATGGGAACGTATTCCTCCATTTCTCCATAATTGCTGCCTGCAAAGATTTTGGCCTGCCAAGAGGCTCTTCCCCTTTCTGGTCAGACACCTGCTACTTTGCTGAGCAATACAGGTATTAAAGGCCCCTCCACACCTTCCCATCCGGTTCCAACCTTTGAACAAAGCTTCATGTCACAACACACATTAAAAGTGGAATAAATACCACATGATAAAGTGTTCAAATGGTACATCTGAGTGATGGTAAAAGCAGGGTCATCATCTTTAACCTATTAAACCCAGGAGGTTTCAAAAGGTACACTGAAGAATGCTACTCCTAGCTCTGCCATACCACATCAGTGCTTGCCCTTCATCCTCTACATTGTTGAGGTTAAGAGCAAGTAACATAAATCTGTTTTGGCTTGTCCATAGGATAATTACATGAGCCTTAGGTGAAGCATGCAGAAAATATCCGTTGTATTTAATGATTTGTAAAGTGGTTAGAACCAGAAGAAATGGGACAGCTTAGATCATGTTTTTGGATAACCTGGGCACCATTTTGCAGCCTCCACTGGGATGACAGCTCAGTTGCTGGTTGCATAGTTCATTTTTATCCTGCCCAGCTGCATGCAAAGGTTAAAAAAGATATAATTAGTCTCCTTCTCTGTTCCCACCTCTGGCCCACACAAACCCTGTCTCTTATTCAACCTGTCATTGTTAGCAGTATTATCCAGGTCTCCTGAAAAGAGACAGCAATGAAAAAAATTATGGTAATTTAACTCAGAATGATCTTTCCTTTGTAGTTTGCACATTACTTTTGCAGATACATCTATTAATAACCTGTAGGAGTCAGCTTCTATTTACGCAGCACTTTTTTTCCCAAAGGGTCTCTGAGTGCTTTGCTAACCTTGGGGATCATTTCATTCTTTCCTGACAAGTAAGGCTCAGTTTCACCTTTACGGCAAACTTCAGGCAAAGGATGGGGAGAGAGGAATACTGAGCCAATCCGCTCCTGCAGAGCCCCCAGCTCCCAAAGTGGGCTGCTAGAGTCCAGCAGAAGGTCTCCTGCCCCATGCAGGTATTGTTACTCTAGTGCCTGAGGCTCACTTTGTCCTTCTCTCCCTGCCTCCCCTCTGGCTGCGCAGAAGGAGCTCCAGCAATCAAGGTTCACACTGTTCCTGTGTGGTGATGCTCTCAGTTCCCACTCCATCAGCACTGAGCTCATCTCGAGCAATGTCTATAGTGTTAAATGAATTATTTATTCAATTTAATTAAGAAGTACTGGAAGCCTCTGGGAATGCTGGGGAGGGAAATCCTGCTTGACTGTTACTGTTATTTCTCTACGGTTTTTTTGGACTACAGGGGCACCTACAGGCACCACCAAGACTAGTTCTCATTACGCTAGGTGCTGTAGTGGTATTCACTGAGTTGTAGCTCAGTGTTATCCAGTTAAAGGACAAGAGGCAATAGGCACACACTGAAATACAGGAAATTGCATTTAAATATGGGTGGCCAAAAACTAACACAGGTTGCCCAGAGAGGTTGTGGAGTCTCCATCCTTGGGGATATTCAAAACCTGACCAGACATGGTCCTAACAACCTGCTCTAGTTAACCCAGATTAGAGCAGGAGGGCTAGACCAAGTGGTCCAGTGGTCCCTTCTAACTCAAGCTATTCTGTGCTTCTGTACACTTACATAGAGCAAAATGCAGAACATATTCCCAGGTGCTTGCAGTCACAGGTCAAAGTTGGAGGAAGCAGTGGCAGAGCGAAGCACCCTGTTCTGTCCGCAGTTACCAGACAGGTTAATCAAAGAATTAGGATTCATTCCAGGGCCTGTTCCAATGGCCCACCCATGAAACCATACTGGGGAGAAAATATGGAGGGCCAGGAACTGCCTCCCGTTCAGGGCTCAGTTGTTACAATGGGCTTCAACATTGCTCAGTGCATGTCTGAGTTTGGCTTTTATAGAATACTCAATGGGAAAATGAAAGAGAAGTTTTCATGTGAACATAGTATTATCTATATATAATATATATGTGTGTGTGTATGTATATATGGGGTCATCCTGCCTCAGGTATAGGCTTTCAACTCTTGGAATAGTTTTGTGGACTACCTATATGTAAAAGCACTGCCAGAGTTATCATCCATAAGTTTTTCTAGTGCCTTTTGTAACTTCTTTGCAGCGAGCTGAATGGCTCCAGGTGCAGTAATACTACAGGTATACCATTTAGACAAACAATGATCGTCTTCAGTGCTGAGCTCCTGGAGCTGTTCACTCAATGCTGACAGTCCCTGTGGGACTCTGGAGCAAATACTTTCTGTGAAGCAAATACTTTTTCAATGGATTTGACTTCAAAAGCAGTTTCTAGTAGCTGAAAAACCTGACTCAAAAAATTACTACTGAAATCACAGAGAACACCGTTATTTCAGCAGATGCCTGGCCATATTGCAATTAAAATTTATGGTCTCAAGCCTCTCCACTCTTATGTGTCTTAATCAGAAATAACTGTCAAAATCAACAGGATGATGTTGATGTAAACCTTGTATTCAGAGGAAAACCTGGCCTTTTGAATGAATTGTTTAGCATTCACACCCATACCTCTTTGTAGCCCTGGCACATTTGAAACAGTATATTAGGAGGGCTAGAAGAATCTGACCATCTGTGAGTGACCAAGAGTAAAATCTCTACAAAAGATTTTTCTAACAATGCTAATAATCAGGGCAGTGTTAGGTGTGTAAATGAGCCAAAGGCCTGGTCTGCAAAGTTGGCACAAAATGTAGCTTTGTCAAGATCAAACAATTCTGTGACAACTTGCCACCTTCCAGTTCAGTTTTCAATGATGTAACAAACACTCTCACCCTTCTAGTTTTGTTGTGATCTTGTAGAAATGCTTAGTTTAATAAAATACAACCGCTTTTGATGTTATTGCTTGAGATTGGCTTTCATATGTATTATCTTCCGTATTTTGTATTAAATAATATTAGATAATATATAAACATAATATTGCAGATCTGTGACATTTGAGACATTAATTTGATGCAAAGTCTAAGCAAAATTAATCAAGATAGTACAGTTGGCACAAAGTAGTTTTTGTTATTGGCATGATAGTAGTAAGCCAACTCTTTAAAATCCATACAATAATAGCTTCAAAACAAATTTCTTTAGAATTTTAATTTCCTGAGGAATTTAACTTTTCAGTTCCACTTCAGAATGTTTTTATATTCATTTATTTAGTGTCAGAATTGCCTGTGGAAGAGGCCTTAGTCCAAATCAGTTCTGATTATACTAAATAAGAATTTTCACAGAAGCTCCACTGCCTTGAAACCGTTTTTGGACTTTGCCTTTGAAGATGCCATTTTCAAGCATATCTTAAGCTCCTCTATTCAATAGTGCCACAGGAAATCCCAGTTCTGCTCTTGTGTCAAATTTCCTTCCAGTACAAAGGACTGTCACAAGGCCTTCTGTGTCAGTTAAGCCTCAGATTCAAGTTACGTGGACAATTTTGCTTAAATGATATAATTTGCTTTTACCACTGGGGAAATCTTTATAACACGTCATGTCAATGTTTGATGCTAAAGACACTATTCTGAATAAGAAAATAATGCTAAATAATTAACCATATTCATCTTCACTAATCAGCAGAGCCTCAGTGAGTCCTGTTTATTAAACTCATTTTTGTTCCTTATATGTGTGCTCAAGAGTATAAAATTACGAACAAAAATAGCATCAGCATTTGTAAAATCTCTAGAGAAAACCAGCTACTGGTGTACTTGACAACAGGGAGAACAGCTGGAGAGTCTAATACCCACCTCCTCCAGCCACATAAAAAACAAAAATTCTGGCAGACTGACTAAGGCTTATGCTTCATACTTCTTCCTAAGTTTGTCCCTATAATGTGATTTTCTCTGTAAGACACAAATATCTTGCTTTTTTTTATTACTTTTTTTTTGGTTAACATGTGACACTAAGCTCTGTATTTCCTCTTATGCAATGACCAGTTTAACAAGCAACTACCTTCACTCAATGTTTCTGCGGCTTCTTTCTTATCACCGCCAACATACCAAATCTGTCTTCCTATTTGTAGGCTAGAAGCAGGGAGAATAGAAGTGAGGTAAGTATGTCCCTAAGCTGAAACTGTGCTCCTTCTCTCCTGGGACCAGCTATCCAGTATGTCCATTTAAGCAGAGCTGCTGGCAGAAAGTGAAAATAAACTATACTGGTCATTTTACAGAGCAAGAGACATCTAACTCAGAGTCCCAGTTACACTGTTTCCGAACTGGTAGGTAGAAATCATAGAAGAGGAGGACTGGGAGTACCAATTCAGATACTGCAGGCAGAAAACCCATGCTGCCCGGGGAAAGTTCTGTAACCTCTAAGCATGTGAGTCAAGGTCCAGCCTTCTGAGCAAGGATTTGACATCAGCATAGTAGAAAACAAAAACTGTACAGGGATGATAACAGACCGAAGTAGAAAACAGAGATGAAAGTCCAAAATTAATGATGTTTTTTTGAAAAGTTATATTGTAAATATTATAAGGCACTGTACATAAAACTTAAGGCTCTGACATCCATTCAAAGATACCTCACAACAAGCCATGATTAGTGCATTAGCATCTATCACTGTAGCACAGAGAAGCCTTCTGTTTGATTAACTGTAGGCAGGAATATGCATATCGGCAGACATCAGTGACGAGATACAAACCAAAATAAAATGGCAAAAGCACAAACAAAAGTTAAAGGAAAGGAAACTGAACAACTTCTAAAACAGGATATTCAGGTAATCCTACAGATTTCTGAGCAAACTGCTTCCCTGTGCTGAGAGAGGAAGATGCTCCTTTCTCTTCTGGCATTGTACTTGTACGTATTCAGCAAAGCTGGGAAGACAGATTCTGATCTAACCTGCCACTTGCAGACGCTATTGCTTTGGCATGAAGAAGAAAATGTAGCCAGTGAGTATTTTATGGCAGGGATGAAAGCTAATTCAATATTCAGATATGCAGACAATACAATAGAAATAATATTCTCGTAAGGCATTAGGCTAATTAAAGTATTATAAACTGTCTATCAGATTATCCTCTTTATTCTAGTGGTCCACTGGTGTCAGCATCCCTCACTGTCATTGCACATGGAAATCCCACAGAGACTAATTAAATTTTCCTGGCTTGCAATAAGAATACAGGGGATTATTTTTAAATCCTATTTTTACCTCTATGGATAAGATGTGACCAAAAGCACAAGCATGCTTATGTCACCTCCTCATAACTCAGTCTTCCTCTAGCGTTTGGGAAGTGTATACCAGAGCCTGGAAATCAGGGAACCATGGCATTTCTACCAGCAGTTTGTCAACTGCAGCAGGAATAGTGTGGATAGGCCACAGCACATGGGTATAGGTGAGAAGAGAATCAATGGCTTCATTCATAGCTAGAACTTGAGAAGAGGAGCCTGAATATGGTTATGACAGATTAACACCTACCAGTCTTTCTGAGAAGATAAAAAGGCAGTTGTCAGCTCTGGGTGCTCTACAGTGACAGAATAAAAAGGGCCAAGGGCAAATGCAATGATGTGGGTGATGGATTCACATATAATATCAGAAAGTGTAGCATTGACATGATGGCTTGAGCAAGAGATCCTCCAGACTAATTTAAGAACACATCTTAGGGCTGATATGTATCCCTTTTTAATTTGCAGAATCAAGCCAAGACATGGTAAAAACCCAGGCACACCTTTTAAACCTGGTCAGTTCAGTGAAGAACCAGGCACATAACATCAGAGGCTATAATCCCTACTTGTTTTGTCGTTATTAGTTCATGGAAAGAGTAGGTAATGCTGAGTGAATATCGATCTTTCAGAAAGCAAGCTGTTCGTACTGCATGTATTTTCTAAGCACCTCCTTCTGCTTCAGAACATTGGGAATATTTGCATGAAAATTTTTGGTTTTGAAGAGCCTGTGTTCCTCTGCTGCTTGTTCAACGCATCAGGTTTAAAGGCTAAAACCTGCATTTGTTCTTGTGTACCCCCGCATTAAGGACTCAGTCCTTAGTATCATACAGAATAGCATTTATGAGTG
>NW_008825495.1:1345332-1352613 GCF_000699105.1 Pygoscelis adeliae | reverse complement strand
TTCATGTACTGATTTTGCTGGATTAGGACAAGAGTGCTTTGGAAGTTAGGAATTGAAGCTCTGACTCCCTTGTCTTCCATGAAGCTACTCCAGCTTAGCAAAGGTATAACAGAGATGTCTGAGCACTAGTCTTGGGTTTTAAGTGCCTAATAATGGCTCAGACAATTGTTGCAATGTCATACTGATTGTGGCCATTGCTGGGAAAATAAGTAGTGTGAACTAGCGAGTTCCCTAGAAATGAAGAACATTTTGTTTCCTTTTAAATCTGGTTCCTATCTAACCCAGAAACAGCTGACAGTTTTTTTGAATCTGCTAGTTGAAGCTCAGGCTGTCTGTTGTTCTGCAAATAATTATGATGCTGGACAGATGAGTGGAACGGGAAATGTAACCACCTTCTCTTTTGACACCTTAGGACTGCTTCCCAGCTCAAGGAATGGGTGGGCATCAGGCTAGCTCCGTCTGCTCGGATGACTCAGCCCCACTCACTGGCACTGACACTACTGGAAAGAGTTAATGTGGTTCTGCTGACTCACGGAGGCAGATGAATCTCTTTTCCCGTTTTGATATACAGCAAGTGTCTCACTGGAGAAGAGACAGCAGGCAAGGGTTCCCAAACAGGGGCATGCATATGACTAATAGGCAGACCACCGCAAGTGGTACCTGAGCGCTGCTTGAGAACTCAAGGGTCTCCGCTGCTGCACACCAATAGCTACAGCAGCTCTGGGAGCCCCAGTCTAAGGTGTTGATGCACAGTCTGGAGGCAGGGAGGGGTTTATTTTTTACTGCTAATTGTACTGATGATGTTGATACTGCTGTGCTTTAAATGTCACTGTTTTGTCTCATGCAGCATCTCCAAAGTATCACAATTCATCTCAGCTTGCTCTGCCAAAAGTCCTAGCCAAGGCCTGTGCATCTTCCCTATTGTAATCTCCTCTCTGGCTAGAGCACCTGGAACTGTCTCAAGTTCATTCATTTGGGCACATCACTGAGTTTTCCACAGTCCTCTGCCATTTATCCTCTTCCACTGCTCCAAATTCAAACTCCTTGTTCTCCCTTTCAAAGCCCTTCACAATTCAATCCTGCCTCATACGAGTCCTGGTATTTGTTATCCTTCCACCGACCCTCGCTTTGTCGATTGCAGCCTCCATTTTTGCTTCTCGATTCTACACTTCCCTTTATGACTGGGAAGAAAATCCTGCAGTGAAACCAGTAATGTCCTTGCTGTAGACTCCTTTACAACGTCTCTGTCACGTATCACATAGCATCGAAGCACCAGCTAATAACAGCAAGGCAGAGGATGGTCAGGGCTGCAGGTTGGCTAAGGAGCTGCACACAGAATCTGTATCACACCCCCTCCTTCGAACTCTGATTCTCACCCACTTGTTTTCTTGAAAAGTTCTTTAGGATACCGACTGTCATCAACAATGTCTTGTGTTTGTGTGTCTTCTGTGCAGTATGGCAAAACAACGCTTAAATGACCTGTGAACTAGCTTGTCTTCCTCTCCTGTGGAACAGGATTGTTTCACAGTCCAAGTGTCTTGCAACTTCCCAGGGAAGCAGGATTTTGTATTTTATAGCTGGGTTTTAAAACCACAGAGGGACTGAGGCCACAGTGGAAGCTCATGGGAGTGCCAAACCCACGTCTGCTTAGTACAGACTAATACCAGATTAATGCACCTGTCTCCCTTTTCTATACAGAGATAAATAACAGTAAAGGCAAGCCCTAGGGCCATGTTCAGAACAGGCTGGGAAACACTCAAAGTATTTGCAGAACTAAATGCTTTCCAGGGAGCTATTTTTCAATGTATTGTTGTAGTAAATGTTTAGATTTTCCAAAGACAAACTCATAAAACAGTAATTGAGAAATGCTATTTTATGTACAAATATTTTGCAGAACAATTTAATATGTAATCACACAAAATGTTTTCGCATTCCTAGTACCTCCACAGCATCAGCATTAAACTACTGCTTTAGCTGACATCTCTTTTCCTTCAAGAACGGCTGTGACATGTCAGGGTTTGCCCAGAACCCCAGGGATCATTCAGATGTCCAGAATATCTGTGCTTCATGAACACACAAAGTTTGACACCTGGTCAAACCCACCCTACAATGGCCTTTAGAAACCTGGCAGAAAGTAGAGTCCTGAGTCCTGCAATGTATATACTCTGGTGGGAACAAAGATATTATATTGTCCTTTAACTCCATCTGAGGCTTCTTAAAAATTACTCAGATTGCCAGTCTCTCAATTCTGCCTGCACAGACCATTTAATTTGGATTCATTATCTTTATCAACATATCAGATCCTAAATTTGCCAGTTTCAGCCAAGCTCGGACATTGGACAGGTTTACTGGTGAAATAAATATGAGGCAAAATAAGTTATAGTCAGGCTCTTGGCCAATAAAATTTAAAATAAGCAAGCATGGTAGTTACAAGGCAAAATAAATGTAGTTCAGGGCTGAATCTTGCCTAAGCTTTAGAAGTTCAGTTGGGAGGAAGTCTCACAGGAGTGAGGGTCTTATTCCACCTGCAAGTGGGAACCTAGGCAAGAACGTGAATCCAGTCTTCCTAGAACACTGCTTCAGGTCAAAACCCATCTTAAAAACTTCATTGTATAAATGGAATACATGAAAGTACTGCATTTATCACTCTTTGTAGGCCAACTAGATCTAACCAACCTATATCACAGGTTTTTTTCTATTTTGCAATTACCTCAAGCCAGTCTGGTCTTGTTTTAAGATCACCTTTCTCTGTGGAGGTGCAAAGTTTGTTCTTTGGACCACTCCTCTCTTACACCCATTTCCACTGATTCTTCTTTTCCTGTCATTTCTTTTTGATCTTTGTCTAAAAGCCTCAACCTATATAAAGCATGCTACAAAAAAAGCTCTGAAAGTTTATTAATACATTCCCTTTAGCGTTCTCTGCATGTATTTCACACTTATCTTTAGATTTGAAACAGTATTTTTAGTCTGTGCTAGTACAACACAGAGTCTAACAGAGTTTGGATATGAGCTCCTAAGTACTCCTCAAAGTTCACAGAGCCCTCATCCTGCAGGCCCTCAATCTTACTGATACCACCTGATGCTCTGAACAATGTTTTCCTGATTTCTAGCAATTGCATTTGCAGCTGGATTAGACTTTGTAGTAATTGCCATGGATTACTCCTTCAATACTTCTTTCGGATTCCTGATGGCAGTTGCTTCCTCTTGTTCCACGCTCCCATCAGCTGTGTGGTTTGCAGACCGCGGGAGCCCCGCTAGGGCCCATCTTGACATGCAGTGGCTAAATAGCCCTAGCCTGGCCCTCGCTGGTCAAACCCTCTCACCTTCCCTGCTGCCTTGCCTCACTCCCTCAGCTACGCAGGCACAGCTTTTGCAGGAGTGTGTGATAATCTGGATAAGGGGTTCAAGATTGGGGTTAAGGTTGGGCTGAAAATGTTTATGATATTTTAATGAAAAAGGGCGTGTATATCAAAGGTGTTATTTTCAAATAGCAGTCATCTGCCCCAGCTCTTTGATGTGGGTTTTTATGGAGCTCTTTTATGAAGCTCTTTTATGGCTTCAGGGACTTCTGTGTTTGTATAACTGAGTGTGGAGGCAATATCTGCTGCTGATAGAAATGCATGTCAAATGATGAGCTTAGTGTCTTTGCTGAGATAGGTGTGTTGACTTCTCTGGAGAGATTATGCCCTTGTTCTCAGCCTGCTTGCCAACTGGCTGTTCCCTTTGTCTGGGCTTCTGATATTCATATAAAGGGTGGTACAAAACCCTGGCTTGTTCCATGCAGCGCATGATCTCTGTTCTCTGCAGATAAATCTTTCTGACATGATGTAGTGGTAGCAAGCCGCTTAGTCCAGCCAGCTTCTACTATCCGTTTCAGAAGCTTCAGTGGCCTTTAAGCGTTTCATCACAAATATTTTCTGACAAATCCACAAGAATACCAAGCAAGAAGGAGGAGAGTGAAGGTTCTGATCACCGTGCTCACAATCAAAGCAACATGTCAGTGGGCAGTATGAAACATCTCTTAGCTCCTTCCTCAACCAGCAAACCACTGATTATCAATGACTCTTCAAAAAGCATATTCCACAGCCATCATAAGATCAGCTCACTTCCTTACATCACTCTGAGATTCTCCCCCCACATCAGCTGTGAAACCATTAGCCAACCAAGCCTTCTAAATAATATCACAGAAACATTTTTCCTCAGCTGGGAATAAGTATCTCTCCCAGAACAATCCCCAGGATGATTGGATCCTACTCCTTTCACAGAACTGAAACTGCTCTTTTCTGAAAGGAGTCAAGCACCAACTTCTTTCTCCTGACCCTGCCTCCCTCTTCAGCTGCTGACTGTGAAATTCTCCTTATTTACCTGGCACTTACAGAGATCGGTAATGCATCGCTATACTTACTTGCTCCTAACATCTTTTTTCCTGTAATTGACAGTAGGTATCTTTCCACAGAAAACTATCTCTGTGATGTTACAGCTGGGTATCCAACCCTTTACTCCGCTACTTTCCCATCTTCTCTCCCACATGCAACTCCTTTCAGAAATGACAACCTCAAAAGCACGTCCTCTATCAAGAAAAGTTCCACAGTTATTCCCTTCCCTCAGTGCAGATCAGCGTTAAGTTTGCTGAATTGAGGAACACTGCCTGCGGATCACAAGATTTGACTTGAATCCAATTATGGATTTCCTTCTGGAATCTGTACCTGCTTAGGGTCAGTTTCCACTAGCTGCAATGAGACTTCAGGCTCTAAAACAGCACCCTTGTGAAATGCAATTTTAAGGCACTTGGGCACAAATACTTATTCTTGATTTCATCTTACTTGAAGTATTTCACAAGCGATACTTTCATAAAAATGATTAGTTAAAATGTCATTAAAACAACTCTCAAAGATTCTGATTGTCCTTTACCATTAGTCTTCATCCTCCAAACAGCTCTGCAGTCTGTCTCATGAAACTCCTACTATCTTGTTACCTCACTATTCCCTTCTAAAATTTTATCATTATAGCCCACTTCACACCTCCTCTACTACATTGACAAATGCTACTGTGACCTATGGCGCATATTATAGTTCTAGTTATATCTATAGAATCAAACCTGCAAAATCTACATCCTGATCTGCCTGTGACTTATGGGTCACCTTTGGCTGGCCCCTGATTTCTTTATGCTTCAGCCTCCCCAGACATAAAACTACCTTGTTCTTTGAGATTTATGGCTGAAAACCACAGAACAGAGCTATGTATTAATGCTACTTTTAAAGAGTTTTCAAGTGTGCTGCAACCTCTTTGAATGACTGAATCCATGCAGAGATTAAGTATATCTGATAGATCTATAAATGAAATATCTGTAAAGGGCCTTGCTGGACCCTGGCTATCAACCAATGATCTAACGTTCTTTCTGCTTCTTCTATTCGCTTGCTCAATTATTCCTTGATGAAGAGGAACAGATATGAGGCACCCGTGCATCTCCAACCTGGAATAAATTGACCTCTTTTAGTTCTTTGCCACAGTAATCTGAATGATGCTAAATGCATTTAACCTTCCTGTGGCAGGTTATCTTTTCTTGCAGGAAAAGAAACTTAGCTCAACTCTCCCTCCCCAAACTTCTTCGCAAATACTCCTGACTGCATTCAGCTGGGTGCTGGGAGTTGGGACCAAAAGAACTGAAGCTCTGCCTGAGAACATTTGCCACCCACATACTGCAACAGTGTTCAGGAGCTAAATCTTTTTTATGAGGCTTAGTTTCATTTCCAGTCCTTCGTGCCAAAATCCCAATGCAATGTAATTTGCGCACGAGTGGTCGCACAGTTTTGGCATTATTTGCTACACACTAGCCCTCTCTTAATCTAGTTTTGGGTCTATAGACATACTACAACAGAAAAACTTACAGCCACACAAATGCATGGGACTGTGGGTATGACAAAGGACATCAGGAGATGCACGTAGAGACACATTCAAGGGACAACAGAAAGTATCAGAGAACTCTTAAATAAGAGACATTGAAATAGCGCTTGAAAATTGTCTTAACTGTATTGTAACATCTGAGCAAAAACCCAGAACTGGACAACATGCTTTGAACGCTTCATCAGGCATGTTTCTCTATAATAAGCCAAACTAAAAACCTAGCCAAACTATAGACATCTGGCAGACAATACCCTTTGGGCTAATTTGGGACTGAACACAAGTCCATTTTGGTGCTCAGGACTCTTTTGAATAGAAGGCAAGCAACTCTGGATTTTGTTACAATATATTTAGGCAAGGGTTTTGAAAGAAAACGGATTCACTACTTTCGTTCATGTTGAATTATAGCAAATCTAAAATTTACTCTCTACCCTCATTTACTACCCTCACTCATCTGAAAGACTTGAGAGGGGTATTACAGGAACTCATTCTCCAAGTGAGAACATGTCCATGTGTCGCTTTCACGTGGGACCATGTCTGACATGGGACCAATGCCAACCTCAGAGGGGCGCCTTACGGAGTTCAGTTCTATCGTTCACATAAATTGTCTCATATATACTTGGAAAAACCTAGTTTTTGTATTCGTGTCTCCCTTTTGCATCTGTATTTGTCAAAAAAGGGCTGCAAAGGCAAAGAAGAGAGTCCCAGTTCTGGATGCTTGCCAGGAAAATGTAACTCTATCCCACTCTCTGCCCAAGGTAAAGGCTAAGAAATGTTCACCATTTGTGTCATCCAGTTCTGTCCCTCCCTGAGGCTCCAAGTGTCAAACTGCAACACAGCAAGCCTCAACCTGTGTCAAGAGTAGTACTACAGCCAGCACAGGCTCATGAAACAAGCTGGAGTATCTAGATTGATTATAAACTACCATGCTTGTAAAGGAGCCTTTCGAAAAATGCAGCCAAGTCTCACAGTTACCACACTTGGTAGCTTTGTGCTCCTTGTAATAAGCTTCCACGTTTAAATCTTTGCTACAGGGACCGACTGCACCCAGCTGTGGGATGCCTTGCGCCTCAGCCCATGCCAGGCTGTGGATGCCCGGCTTGCGGGAGCAGCTCCCGGGGCTGAGCCCGGGCGTGCAGAGCAGCGCTGGAAGGGCCCAGCCACTGCACCCTATCCGACAGTGCAAACTCCCTTCTTCCGCGCCTCCCTCGTCCCCTTCGCTTCCTATAAAGTCGAAATGAAAGTGGGTGCAGTAGGTTCCTGAATGCTCTTCCTCCATCTGCGCCCCTCACCCCAGCCCGAGGCGGCGGCGGCGGCGGGAGGGCGCTGCCCGCAGCCAGCTCTTCCTCCAAGAAAAAAAAAATAAAAAAAAGCAACTTG
>NW_008825495.1:1313987-1343507 GCF_000699105.1 Pygoscelis adeliae | reverse complement strand
CCGCCCTGAGGGGAGCAGCTCCGCCGCGCCAGCCGCCCCGCCGCCGGCGGAGACGACCAAATCCTGTGTGCTGGTTTTATATCTTTAATACCCGTTTTAAACGAACCTTTTAGTAAAAAAGAAAAAAAAAAAAAAAGAAAAAGCCCCCCCAAATCAACGCAGGAAATAAAAGACCCTCCCATTCAACCGCGTTTGTTGTAGTTGGAGTAGCTTTTTTGTATATGAATACAGTTGGAGTGGGTTTTTTCTTTATTTACAGAAAGGAAAGTCTCTTTTTGGCAGGATCAAGAACTGAAGCAGTGTATATATATATTGTTATTGCTGAAGCTGAACTTTAATGAGCCTTTTACACTGTATTTCCCAGTTGAGATAGTGTGTATTTATTATTGCAGCTCTGCGTTATTTGGCTTTTAATACAGAGGTTTTCCTTCTGGAGCCACCGCAGCCTTTTGTCGGTCTGTTTTTGCCAGGGTGGAACGGAGGGTTTGGCCGATTTCCCCATCGGCAAACGGGCTGCGAAGCTCCTTTCCCCATGAGATCATATTACTTGGGTTGTTGGTGGAAAAAGGAGAATCCCAAACCCTTTCTGAATGGTGTTTGTCCTGCCCTTACAGTAGCTTTTGGTCTATATGCCTACATCAGGGTGGGGTGGGAAGGGGAACATGTCTGTGCCAGAGATCCTCCAAGGCGATGTACTTAGCACCGCTCCACAGACTATGGCTTTCTCCTCGGTTTGAGGTCGGGTGGTTTCGGTCCTGGGAAGATGAGGCCCACTCTTTGAGATGTGTTAAAAGCAGCCCGGGGGCAAGTCTCTGACATCCACAAAGTGCATTCCTCAAAAACAACTCAGATGCAGTGTATTTGTTGAGGGCATGATAATACCGTACCTCTTTTTCATCTACCAGTCCGCAGGGTTGCTCACAGAAAGCCTGTGGGGTGGAGAGAAGGCAGGAGCTGCCGGTCCAGAACTAGATTACAGCTGCCACTGTGCAAGCGTGCAAGGAGGAAAGATTTGCAAGATTTCTTCTTTCTTGTTAAAGCATTTCAGTTGCATAGCCTGAAATATCGTTTGTTGTATACTTCCAGCTGTTTAGCCTTATAAGAAGTTGTTTCATTTGCCTTAGATGTGATTAGTCCAGCTGAAGTTTCCAAAACCAAAATGTGAACTAAGTGAGAAAGATTTGCAATAGGAATTCTCATTCCTTTGCCAACATCCATGTATTTAATTTGTTAGGGACACATGAACTCACTCGGGGCTAATTTGGTGTACTTGTAATGTTGTTTTCTTCCCTGTTTGGTGGAAATGACTGGATGAAAAGTCTGGAAGGATTAAATTCTTAGGATTCCTACTTTTTTAATTGAGAACAAAATAAAATGAATTCATGCTCTATGTGTATGCTATCTGCAAAAAAAATGCAGAGAGAAAAAGATTGACAAACAGCAGAAATAAATCAAGATTTTAAAATGTTCCATGTTACTGGGCTGCCTCTACACCCACTGTTTCTCCTATTGATCTTAATGGGCATGTCACTTGAGTAAACATTGCAGTAGTGTTGTTTTCGGAAAGTAGAGGATCCAGTCACTGTGAGAAATGTTCATTTGACCTGTTGATCCGAAGGGCACCTTCCCCTGTATGCTTAGTTTACAGAGCCCCGCTTTTCTTTCCTTGACGTGAAAACCATAGTATCATGTCCACCTTGTGCAAATTCTTTTGCACAGAAATGCGACATGCTAGAGAGCAGGTATTTGCCTATAATGCCCCGTGTGACAGAGGAGCCTCTTTGTACTGAAAGGCAAGGCTAGCAAGAGAACACGAAGCTCATGTTAACACTCCCCTGAAAGAGAAATGCTCTACATACGGAATAACCCTTGGAAGAGTTGCCATGCCAGTAAAGAATTTCATCTTTTAAATGAAGATAAATTTAGGCAGAGAGTTTCTTCTTTTGAATGAGATCTATTCAGGCAGAGAGTTAAGAACTTTTGTTGGAAGTTTTGCTGGCTTTGCAGTGTACAGTGCATAGTACTCACTGTGATCCAGGGAGCCTGTGCTTAAACTCAAGGTTGGAATCTCTTTTTTGCTTATCCTAGTTTCACCAGTGACGTGCCGTTGTTTTTCTTCTTGAATTGCATCAACATAAGCAAGATAATGGTGTTACTGTCTGAAACAGGCAGCTTCAGTTATTAAAGGTTTTTTACTTGCAGTTCTTACAGACACCTACCAAGAACGGTAAAGCTGGTACAGAATGGTTTTGGGGTATGTCTCCTAAATTCTACCAATATCAGCTTGAATACAAACCTTGTGAACAGGCAATGCGATACTCAGAATATTTTGCTGCTTCACTTAAAAAGTGTGATAGAAGAGAGGGATTTGCTGATAGTTCTATAAATATGCTTGTAAGAGGAGCTGCTATTAAAAATCTGCTAAAATGTGAAATGTTTAAAACACAGGGATGGCATTAAAAAAACCTAAAACAAACCCCAAAAGGCAAATCTTATCCAGAATACAAAAAAACGCAAGATTTTTGGGGAGTACTGATCTCAGCTACAAAGTGCAAAGAGCACTTCTGAGTTAGGGAAGGTGTTTCCTTAGATTGCAGTAACCGTTGGGGTAAGCATGTTCCCTTCGTAGAGGGAGGACAGTCCACGTTTCTGTGCCTTAAAGAGTACTTTAAGGCACAGTGGAGGGCGCAGAGATTACCCGATGTACAGGGTTTAGCCTGGACCTAACTCCCTGAACCCTCGGGTGTCGGTGAGGTGGCAGCAGGGTTTCTCCTGTAAAGAACAGAGAATGGAAATGCATTACGCAGACCGTGAGCTTTCTTCAGTCACTAATACATTTAACACCAATAACCCTGCTCCCATAGTTGTGGCTGCTACTACGACTCTAAGTAACCGATAATTTTGAGTAACAAAAGGCACACACAACTTTCACCCGCATCCATGGGAATTTCATCTGAATTAAACCCAGAAGATTCAAGCCCAGAGCAATGTGAAACGATACCTCTCCACACCAGCTAGTTTTAGATTTCACCTTGAGACACCAAAGTGTCTATTTATTTTCTTTTTCACTGGCAGTGGAGTTTTATTGTTTCTGTACTGGGGATGATTCTAAGCCATTTTTATTCATTTTGATTTATTTTTAAAACCAGTTGGTAGCAGGGTCAGTGCAAGAGCAGAATTAGTCACCATTTATAATCCTTCATATACTCAGAGAGGGCATATATATGTGTGTATATATACATACATCTACACATGAGGACTTACTGTGTACAACAGAAAGTCAAAACAAAAGGGAGAAGAAGGATGGTGAGAAACAAATAATACTGAACAAGTAATACTGGTTTTCCTTCACTGTTTGTTGGATCATGTTTCCTGGTAAGATACCCTGACTTACTTTATGTACATGTGTTTGTTGGTAAGCAAGAGATACCTAGAAACAGAGGTAATTTCTCAATTTCCTTTTTACGTAATTCAAGTATATTACAGATTTTTTTTCCAGGAACCAGGAACTCTCTCCAGAGAGAGATTCAGCGTTAGAAGGTTGTATGCTAGTGTTAGGCTGATGCATTTTTTGCTGTATATTCAGACCTCAGAACTGGATCTCTGTCCCTCACATACTTGTTTAGTTATGTTTTATAGATATATTAGAAGCAGAAGTATACAGATGAATATGTACTTTTAGCATGGACACAGTCGTCTTGTTATTTAGTGCCACATTAATTCCCATAATGAAAATATAAAAATGTAGTACAGTATAATAATAGTTATATCTTATGTAAGCATATTGTTGTTCAATAGGTTATCAGTAATCAAGAGCAGTTTTGTATGTCAGGAGGTATGTGGATATTTGGGGCAAAATCGCCATACTCGGATAAACATGAGAGTTGTTACTTATTCAGGGCTTAGTTCACCAGTGCTTTCAATGCTTAATATGACTGCAACAGCAGTACTATCTGTGCAGTGAATATTACTCGATGTGAGTAAGGGCTACTGAATCAGGCCCTAAAAATACTAATTAAAAGCCTTACTTGGCTGAGTATTATTCATCGTGACCCCCACTTGCTGAGTAAAAGTATCTCCAGGGCTGACATTACGTGATTCCAGGGGCTGACATTACGTGATTCCAGCCCAATGAAATCAAATAGTTAAGTTAACTGAAGTTTTGTATGACTAAAGATCAAAGAATCTATTTTAAAGATATATATCTAGATATAAAAGTAGGTATTGCATTCGTGTTCCTCTCTGTTTTTTATACACATAGTTTATAAATCCAAAGCCAGGATTTCTCAGTCAATGTAGGGCCTTGCTAGTTTGGAAATTAACTTCTTTCTGAAGCTAGTGTGAAAATGCCAGTTATTTTTCAAGGGATTTTACGGAATAAATGTCATTTTTTTTCAACGTATTTCAGGGAAAGGCCTTGGTTTTTCAAAAAAACATTTTTAATGATTCTGGGAAAATGTGTGAATATCAAATCCCAAATGTATTCAGATTTCAAAACATAAAAAATCTTTTTAACCAGTAACGGATTTTTAAAAGCGTATTTTTAAACAAAAACATCGGTTTCCATTTTTCCCCTCAGAAGTAGAACATTTCAATGAAGATCATAAGTGCATATGAGTGTTCTACCTTGCAAAAGTGCTTTTTTGGGGAAAAAAATACTTTTTTTTATTCCTATTTTTTGTGTGATACATAGCCCTATTCTAATCATAGTATTCTCGTCCGTGATTTGCAATTGATCACAGCTTGTGACAGATAAGGAACTACATTTCTTGTCTGTCCTTCATAATAGTATTGGTTAAATAAGTTGTTCAAAACAATTGGGGGGAAAAAAAAAGCAGTTTAGCCTGTTTGTTTTGTTTCAATTCTATTATGCCAAGGGAGAAAGCAGCCTGGTATAAAAATGGGGATATCAGAGATGTTTACTGGAAATGTCTGGATGGTGTTTAATTAGATTTGTGGCCAGACTAAGTCTCACAATCCAAACATCTTCCAACTTTTATAAAATTTGGATTCATAACTGAGTGTAGCAGTTTGATCATCTGCATGACAGAGGAGTCTCTGGATCTGCATGTTGGGAAAGACAGGGTCCAAAACCTTAGCTCTTATTTTAGCTTTCACATTATCTGGTTACCGAAGTCAGAGCAAAACTGGGAGATCCAAATATTGTATGAAACACTGTGTGTTTCTGCGTGTTTGACTTGTTCTTAGCTTTCGTAGAAAAACATCAGATTAATGAGACATGAATTCAAGATCAATGCCGTTCTGAGGAAGTGAATTCACTGTGAGTGTGAAGTTAAATTATGTTTTTGTTCCTTGTAAGGTGAGACTTGCTAGAATCAGTGGGACCTTACCTTGTTGGTGTCATTCGGGGTGTTGCTAAGCAACATGAAGTGGTTAAAATGGAGATACAGAAAAAGAGCATGGAGGAATAAAGGAAACAAAAGACATAGAAAAAGTAAATATGCCAGCACATTCTGCAAAGAAGTTGCGAAGTATCAACTGGGAAAAAGACAGTGATTAAGATCATAGAGAAAAAAGAAAGCTGACATAAAATGAATTAGGAACTCAATTCTGTACTTCAATCAAATTTTTCAGTGCTTTGCTTGAATAATTGATTGCAGTTTTGGCCCCCAATTGGCAAAAGTAATGGCAAAAGGGAATAAGAGCCTGGGAATAAATGGGAGGCTCAAGAAAAAGTAGGAGTGGAACCACCATACCATAAATAAAAAGAGAAAATAAATCACTCTCCATATTGCTGGAAACCAAGCAATGAAATGGCAAGGCACTCTCTTGCATATGCTATCTACTCTAATTTTGCTTCAGATGTTCTCTGAGCTTGTAAGGAAAACATGCCAGAAGTTGTATTTGTGGAATGGCTATGGTTCTTCCATCATACCTTGTTTTGATCCATGTAAAATATATGTTCCTCATTGTCCAGCACACAAATGTTAATCAGAACTATATTAAAGCTTTTCACCTCAATTGAAGTAGTGCTGGTGTGACTGTATTTCCCAGGCTGGGCCACTGCTGTTGACAAGACTACATGCTGGTACGCTGTTTATAGCATTCTGATCTATATTGCCAATACTTTCTCACTCATATAGCTTGAAGACTACCTACTTAATCTTCCTCTCTTGTCCCTATCTTCATTGTCTCCCAAGTGTCACTCTGCTTTCTCTTCTGTCGTTGAAAATTAATCATTCTTAAGATTTGCCTCTTCTTACTATCTCCCTCTTTCCTTCTCTCTTTCTCTAGCACGTTTTTATCTTGACATTTTCTGCCTTCAGATTTCTCACCTGTCTTTCCCACAAGCATGTCTTATATTATCAAGCTATAAAAAGTACCCCAGGAAACTGTGCTATCAGTTTCTTCGGCTTTTCCACTCTGCTTCTCACCCATTCAGACCGTACCTCTCATGCCTTTGGTCTGTGACACCTACAAGCCAAAGATGAACAGGAAACCTTATGTTGAGGGCAAAACCCAAGTGCAAAGTTGTCTCTCCCACCAGTCCTGTGGTCACAGGACTTCTTCCATACTTCTGCCCCAGACACTGGGCAGGGACCCTAAGTTATTGTGACTTCTTCTAGTAAATGAGAAGTGGACCGATTTGAAGAGCTTCTTTCCACCTTAATTCCTCAAAGTCCTTTCTCTGAATAACCCTCTACTCATGCACCTGCCCCAAACCCTATCTCATGAATCGTGGGAGCTCCCACATGCCACCCTTCCCACGTATCCTCGACTGCAATGTCAGGACGTGTCTCACCCTGCCTTCTGCTCTAACTGAAGGTAGGTGTCTTACACCTTGGCAAAGCTCTGCACAACCAGAGAAGCAGTGATCTCACTTAGGAATGGATCAGTGTTTAAAGTTACACTGAGCTCAGGTATGCAACTACAGGGTCAAAATCATTACTTTTCAAATAAACCTTGGATTCTGCAGAAATTGAAGTCTCTTGCCTGGATGGACAAGTTGTACAAGCGGAGGGCCCTGACAGTTTTTTCAAGTGTTGATCTGGTAGCATTCTGGCTTCACTAGTAACTGACTGAATGGCCAGGACAGCTCACTGCAACCCTACTTCTGTAAAACAATAAATATGTACAGCTCATGCTGGAGTCTATGAGTGCTCAAGCCTCCTGAAAACAACATGTCTGTGTCTCTCTAGCTGTGGAGGAAATAATATTTACTCTTCTCATACTGGTAGTGAAAGGATTAATGTGCTAAATCCCGTATGGCGTTTTGAGCATGTGAAGCACAATAAAAATGCAAAACATGAACATGATTTTATTCCTTCTCTGTTCTTTTTCGCACTTAAGGGCATGGTTTGAGCCTTGAGTTGTTAAATTAAGGTATTCTGCACAATTTTGCCCACAATTTAGCCAGGCAATAGCTGTACTCTGGAAATGCTTTTCCCATCAAAAGGTGCTGCTGTGAGCCGATATATTAAAAACAAATCATTACTAAGTGATGAATGTTACTGGAAGAGATTCTCATTAATCCAAAAGTATATGAAAGAATCCCCCAAGGTGTAAGAAATACTTTCTAGGAGGTGAACATATGAAAAAAATTGGTGTGGCGGTAGCTGGTGGAGATTTAATCATGGGGCTATTTCATTTCTTTTCTCGCACTGTGTGTTTCATCACATTTTCTCTGGGGAATGTGGGCTATGCCTAATTATGCCATCAATGTAGTTGCTCCGAAATGGAAACTGGAAACTACTTTCTTCAGGCAGTACTTACTGTGAATTCTTGAGATTTTTTTCATTTCCTCCAGGATGTGTAAAGCACTTAACAATGCAGGGTCACATCATTTTCTTAACCCAGAGAAACCCACTTTTGAGGTATGATGTTTACCTCACAGTGTGTCCAATGCGGCCTTGCAACACCCCATCCCTTCCCCAAGACGGGGACTTCCCATGGTGCCCCAACCCCCACTGTCTAGTTGTAGGATCATTTAGGGGCTAGGACCATGAAGACAGGGGCCTTATGTCTCTGTGCTCTACCCCAGCCATATATCACCTTTCCCTCTGTCCTGGAAGCACAATTATGGTGGGAATAAATTTACAGCAGGCCCAGGCAAGCGGCGTTTCTCACAAAAGTTAATGTAGCTGTACTGGTAACAGTTTCTGGAGAGGACCACTGTCAGCAGACCTCTTGTTCCTCTTGCCCTCAGTTGACGGCAGTCCGTGCCAGTGGAGCACTCCACAGCTATGACTTCTTCATAGGTCCATGTGGGGCAGCTAAGGGAAACCACATTCACAATTTAGGAAATGAATGAGGTTTTAGCCTGAAAGCCATTTTGGGCAGAAAAGATTTTTCACCGAGCTATTCAGGAGCGTCTGTGCACTATATGAGCCATGTACTGGTGCCTTTAATGTATACTGAGAGTTTTGCAGGCCTTTTTGGTTTGCTTTTTTTTTTTTTTTTGAGTTTGACTAGGAATTGTTGTAGGTACTGCCTTGGGAACACCCCTTTCCCATGCATATAAAATGTCATTCCATAGGCTTTGCTCTAGCTACCCTGGTGTGAGAGTGGATTACCCATGACAAAACTCATCCTCCAAAATGTCACTTACTTATCCCCAGTTCTGTAACGGAGACTCATATCCTCTCCCCATGAGAGTGCCATCATAACACTTACAGGCACCAGCCCATGCTGGGTTAAGACAGAAGAAGACGACTCTTATTTTCCTCCTACATCTGGAATGTTTCATGCCTGTGACAATTTTGAGTTCCCTGAATTTAGCCGGTGAGATTGATAATGGTGCTGCCCAGTGCTAACTGAAGTGTCGTGGGTGGAATGGGTCAGAAAGATTTACTCCTCCCACACACAAAGTACAAAAAGAAAACAACATTGGCTAATCTGTTTTCCTACATGTGCAGGGCACAGTGAAGCAGAAATCAGTGGCTTTACCCATGTAAGAAAAACAACCCCCCTGAAGCAGACTCTAAATGAACCAGCTCTTCAAAAACAAAACCAAGAACTGTTTTCTGTGCATGTAACTCCTCCTGATTGCCATGAGAACAGCCCCAGCTTAACTGTGTGATTGGAAGGTCTTTTACCATAGTGACAGGAATAGGATCACTTTTTGAAAATTTCCCAATTAATTTCATCAAATTACGTGTGATTCAGCTGATACCTGCACTATCTTTAGTATCTTCACAGCTATCAAGTTGTCTCTATTGCCATCTTTCTTCTGTTACATATAAAAAGATGGTGAGAAACCTGTGATGATGAATAATGTTAATGACATTTCTGACCAAAAAACTGCTTAAAATCCCAGTTAAATCCTTCTAACAATGATATTCAGAGAGCTCATAAGCTGGAAAACATCAAAGAGTTAATACATTTCTGTAATATATGTAAAATATCAAAATGCTCAGTGTTGAGGACTACAGGTTGACTGTAGCAAAAGAAAGCATTCACAGCAAGTTCCCAAGCATGCGTTGTCTGCTATTACTTGGCAAATAATAGTTATGCTTAGCTACTTCCTAATATCTTCCAATCCCACATTCATGGTAAAACCAATTACTTGTGACAATGCGCATAAAATGTTTTCAAACTACTACCCTGAGTTCCTCAATGATACAAGCGTACTTCATCTACCTATAAGCCTGTCTTGAATATTAGGGTTTAAAAGGTCCAAAATGTTCTTTCCCTTCAACCATCTTAATTTTCTTGCCTTTATTTCCTACAGCTGCTGTACTGTCTGCTTTTGCTCAGCATGCTTAGAGTCGTGGTTTTTTAGGAAGCAATGTAGTATGTGAGCAATTCAGCAAAAACTTGCTGCAGGCAATACTAAGCCTTCTAGGCTTGGCGTTAGCACAGGAACGGAGGGTGCTGGAGGTTCCTTGCACTGCTTGCTATAAAGTGTGGAGCATGAATTCAGAAAAGAATGAAATCGATGTTCGCTGCAGTGGTTTTAAGAAATGGATCTTTATTCATCAGTTCAAAGCACTGAGCAGTCAGTCTGGATAAAGCATAAGGGAAGGAGGATGTATCAGCTCCTCTGTTTTTAATTTAAGCTTTGGTGGTTGTTAGAATTTGATGAATTTAATAAATAAATGTATCGCAGGGTGTAAATTTCTACATTACAGTAGGATTTTGAGTTAGTTCAGAGAACTGGAATGTAGGGGTTTGATTAATTCAGAGAAAGTATAGAAAATATATATATGCTGAAAGATCACATGAAGAGCACTTCTGATGGAAAGTACTGCACAGCAGCGCAGCTTTGCGTAAGTACCACATCTTGACTCACCCCACAGCACTGCAGTACATGCCAGTCAACCACACTACGCTGAAACAACTGAGCCTTCTCCTTGGTGGGCAGGGGGGTGAAACCTCTGAGAGAGGGCAGGCCAGGGGCCGAGGGCAGCAGTCATTATCGCTGCTGCGAGGTAACCTCTGTGCCACTTTGGAGGCAGAACCCTGCAGCCGTGGGCACATGTCCATGAGCCATGAGCACGTGTCCATGGAGCAAATAGCTGGAGCAAATCTGAGAAGCTGCTTTCCTCTTGTGGCTGCTTGGTGAGAGTTACCACCTCGTGCTAGCGTGGCTGTTGGTGTGAGCGCTGCTTCAGAAAAAGCAAAATCACCATGTATTTAGGCTGGCCTGAAGAGGCACTTGGAGCTACTCTGACTGACTCCAGTTTCAATGTGCTCAGTCATGCTTTCTTGACTTTTGCTCTTCTCCACTCTTGAAGGTAGCTGCCCAGGGAGTGCCTTGGGTGTTTAGCAAATATTAATTACTAAAACAAAGTCTTCAGTTTGTTAGCTACTAGTGGCAGCCAGAATTTTTAAAAAGCGTTTCGATCGAATAAGGTTTTCTGCAGTTGTTTGCACCTTAAGGTGCTGTGCAAATGGAATCCAGATGTCATGGCTGAAGGGCATTTGTGTTGACATTGCCTGTTCCAGTACTCTAGGCTTCTGGAATTTTCAAGGTTTCACACTTCCTTCCCTAAGTTATTTTTCTCCATCAGCAGTTTGGCTTCTAGACCCCACCGCAACTTTGATGCTTTCCTTTCATTGACCAACGTATCAGAATACTCCGTGCCCGATGGTTTTGAATAAGAGTATATTCCTGTCGTGTATTTCATTGCATATGCTGAATTTTCTTTTCTCCAAGCTCCTGTGGGAAGATGAAGGCAAGATAAACCAACTACCACTGTTGTTCTCACAGAGGACTCCATTCCTGGCCAATACTGCAACTTGGTTGTGGCTGTAGCACTGTTATGCGAGCTTTTCTTGTGCCCAAAGGTCTGAGTGATTAGTGCTAACATGACTGGTATTTGAATTCAGCAGTGCGTTTGGTTATAGTCCCTGTGCATGGATATTTATGCTTCGTGTCATTAATAACCAGAAATTGTGTCTAATAAGGTTACGCTTATGTGTACATGACACGGAAAATGGCATTTAAAAAACAAGCTATGCCTTGTCTTAAAGGTCAAAGTTGTAATCAGATTAACTTCTACATATTAAGAAAAGCAAAAAATTAATGTAAAAATGTATGAGATGGATAGTAAAAGCATGTGTTGAATAACAATTGGAGGCAGTATTAATGAAAACTGGGCCTCTGTGATGAACTACACGGTATCTGAATGGTAACATGATTCACACAGAATTGACCATGACTGTGAGAGGGTGTAGGCGGTGTACGACTTTACTCCAGGCTTTGCAAATGCTAGCATGAGTACGTCTTTGTACAAACCTGAGCAAGCCCATTCTGACGTGCTGCAGGCACAAGTCAGCACCTAAGGCCATGGCCCAGCAGCATACCCAGCACGTGGCATCATCATGCTTGCTCACAGGAGCCTCACTGAATTTTCAGCTCTACTGCACCCTTCCAGCTTACCACAGTGGAACATAAGAGGTGTGGTGCCGTTGCTGCACTGCTTTGCTAGAGGTCTGTGACCAGCTCATCGTTCCTCTTGCTCTAAAGACTTTTAACCAGCCAAAATGTTGGGCTTTCTGAGCCCAACCTGTGGATCCCAGGCAGTCAAGTCCCAAGTCAGTCACCAGCCCCCAGACTGTCCTTGGCAGGCTGCTGGGATGCCCTGACTTTGCTTGGCCCGACTCTGGGCTGCCGTTATGCTCCAGATTCTTGCTCCTGGTCATTAGTTTACTCTCCTGCTTTTTGGCTCTGTGTGCTGCTTCTGCTTCTGAACCCCTTAGCTTTGACCGGCTTCTCTGTTCCTGACCACTTCACCTTGATCTCTGACTGCATCCTTCACTACTGGCTTCCTGGCCATACCGTGCCCCTGACCTGACTCTTGGGACTCGAGTAAGTTTTTCAGATAGGAGACTTGGAAGATGGAAGGACTTGTTCCTTTAGTGCAGATAGTTTTTCTCAACGTCATCATGACTCGTCATAGTGATTCATTTTGGATGTAAGTAATTGACAAAGTTAAAAGGAGCAAACAAGAAGTTTAGGTAGCCACTGCAACTAAAATGAGTGATTTCTCTTAGGGTAAAGTACATCAGAGAAGAATAGGACTGAATATAACCTGTACTGTCAGGGAAGATAGAGGCTCACAGACATACAGGTATTCACAAGGCACATCTATGTTTGTTATACAGAGTTGGGGATTTGCTTTAACAGCAGTGTGATTTATGATGTAATCACGCTGCCTAATGATGCTATCAAATAGTGGCCTGTGTGATGGGCAGAAGTGACTCACTGGCAAGTTAAATAGAAAGGGAACAAAAATGCGCATTCACCAGCTGTCCCATTAATGTACAGTGCCGTAAAGCACCATTAACATCTCGGTGCATACAGGCTAAATAGACTTACCCAAATCAGTTTTATTACCTCAGTATGTGTGTGCTTTAGCCTGCAAACCAAAGCACGGTGCTGGCTCTTTCCCCACTGGGAGCAGAGCTGTGTCCTACCGTGCTCTGCCGACTGCTTCCCGCTCCGCACAGCTGGGCTGCCCATGGCGGTGCCCCACATGTGGCTGTGCTGTGTGCCGTCCACCCCACAGACCTTGCATACCTATCCGTGATCACCAGTGGCATCCCATTTCCAAGACAGCAAGAACAGTTACGCCAATAAGCCAGTGTCCAGAAAGTATCACCTATTTGTCTTTAAAGACCCACTTTTTAACTGGTTATAGTGAGTTAGGAAATGGTAGATGTTGTAAGCGTGTTACAGTGCTATTAGCCTACCAGTGAAGATGTTAAAAGTGGCCATAAATCATTTGTTATGCAGTCTCCTAGCCCCTAGAACAATCCACATCAAACATTTATTTCTTTAATAAAATGTTCTTTCTTCTCTGGTTGACTCTTTGTAACACAGCAAGAATCAGATCCTCTGCGTGATCAATAAATAATAAGGAATCGATTCCCTTGTAACCACTCTGGCCCTAATGCTGCAACCCCAGTGGTTTCAGCATCGTTTCTCTGGATTTACACTTGGGAATATGAGGTCAAGAACTTTTTTTCTCTGGCAAGTAAGAGAAGACTCTTCCAAAGGTAAAATAAAGTGCCCCTGGCTGTACCTAGCAATTGCTAAGAAGCTGGGGGACAAACTGGCCTGGCAGACTGGACCTAAGCAGCCCGGGGCTGGTCGTGAAATCCAGAGGAGAGGAGGCTGGTGGGTCTCCTGCAGGCAGCTATCTGTTATCCTCCCACCGCAGGAGCTGGCCGACAAGGAAATCTCCATCCACAGGCCAAAGAAGGACTAGTGACAGTATGAAATTACTCCGAGGTGCAGACAAACCAAGTGACTCCCTATGCCTGAACTATAAATTAGTCTCTGCACCCCGCCAGCATAACCTGCCTGCTGATAGCTTATAAATAAGTCAGCTGTAGAGCAGGGGTAATATTTACCTACCTGTCTCAGACAGGTGGCATTCTGAAGATGGAGTGTTACAGGAGTGCTAGAGTAAGTCATCATTAAGCCTTTATGCTGGCATATTTACTCACCTCTAATAGCTTACAGAGGTGCAGAAATACAACTAAACTAGAAGATATCTATAGCTGCTTGCCTCCTGATAACACCTCATCTTCTCATGTATTGATTTAATGCCTGTGCTGGTGGTGTAACATACGTTTACCATGTTTTACAAGTATCAGTGTGCTGACCTGATTTCTGTGTACTGACCCTGCCTGTTTCTTTGTTCCTTTGGTTTGTATTTATTTATTGTATCTGATAAAATATGCAGAAGCTTGCCAGAATCTCAAAGGCAGGATGGCTTATCCACGGCTCAATGTTTCAGAGTGTTTCTGTAAGTAAAATGTGCTGTGGGATTGGTCTTTCTGGGCAGTAAAAGTATCCTTCATTACACTTCATCAAGAGATCATTAAAACCAACCTTTAGCCCTTTTGAGTTCTGTGGTTTAGAACAGAGTTGGGCACAGCAACAGTCATTTCCATTTGCTCTGGTTGGAGATATTTTTTCTTTCCTCATGATACAGCTGTTGCAATTTGCTTTTTTCTTTAAAGACAATAATAATGTACCAATATGCACCCTTATTACTGTTTGCCATTAGCCCTTACAAGCATCCCTGCACTTTTGTTACAGGCGCCATCAAAGGAAAAGAAACAAGGAGCAGATACATGTGTCTGTGTGTGTGTGTGTGTATGTCAGCTCACTGCAAGGAAGAAAATTCTGCTGCTGGCCTTTTGCATGGGTAATATTGGAATAAAGAATTACATAAAAAGGAAAAGGAGTGTCTGTGGCGCAGAACTCAATATGGTGAAGGGAAGGTATTATTTTGAGCGATGGAGTCATTTAATTTATTACCCTGTAACAACCTAAGCTATAATTTTGCTTCGATTATATAAAACCTGGTCATCACACTCTAATTCTCCACATCTTCAAAACCATGATGCCGCACAGACATCTGTGCCACGCTGTCAGCTTGGACTGCAAGGGAAAACCTGTCTTTCACCAAGGTGATGTTCCCTCTTCCTTTCTTCCCCTTGTCCTCCTGAAAAGATGCATAGGAAGCACGACCCAGAGCCAATTCCCAGCACCCGACAGCAGGAAACAGGGACATTTATATTCTGCATAAACATGCAGTCTTTCTAACACGGCCATTAGCGCTCACAGTGATGTGCTACAACTGCTAAATACGGGCTTGCGGTCACAGCGCTAATTGGATGTAGCAGTTCAGACTGCTCCAGGGTCTGCTCTTTATCTTAGCAAACTAGGATAAGCAGCCCCTGGCACCTAGTCCTGCATACACGGCGGATTCGCAAACTTTAACGCTTAGGGCTGTAAGAGCAAGAACCAGTTTGGAAGCGCTGGGGGCAAGAAGCAGGTTCGCATTGCTTTGGATGAAAAGCACGAGGTGTTGTGAAAGCACTATTTTAGATGTCTATTTTAGGATGAGATGATCTGGGCTCTGTAAGTGACTATTTCTTTCCACTGTTATGTATGAAGCCTAGATGGGGTATTTACACAGTAGATGTCTACATTTGCTTAGATGAATCCCACCCCTAAGCCAAACCTAAATTTTGTCATGTGTAATTTAAACACATTATTCCTTGTCCTTCTCACACACCGCCTCCCCCAAACAAATAGTCCCTTCCTGCTTATAGCTACCCTTGAAGTATTTGAAGACCCTTCCTACATCACTCCTCCGTGCTCTCTTCTTTGACTAAACAGCCACACATCCTTCCATTTCTCCTTGCAGGTCTTATTTTCTAGACTTTCAAATTTGTGTCATCAGGGCTCTCTTCAGCATGCTGGCCTTCCTGAGGCAGTCCACCCTTGGGCATAACATACCTACACAACTTGCATTTAGCAGACCTCTGCCTCTGTAGGCTTCCTGCAGGGCTGCACTCACCTTGGTACAACAGGTGATCTTACCACTGTTCCTACCTCGTAGCCACTGCTGGTGCTGGAGTACCCAGGCAAATCTCTCAATCTTGACTGCCAAAGGCCTCCTCTCTCTCTTTTCATGCTATTTAATTTAATATAATTCTAGGAAGAAGAGAATAGGAATAGAATATAATAGGAATTATATGCTATGAAGAAAAATTGCATGCTATAAACTCCGGATGGAATTCAGAAGTACGCTCCACAGAAATATGTCTTTTGATGATGAGAGTAGGTTCATCATAAAACCCCTAAAGATGCAGAATGTTCTGTTTTCTCAGCATCCAACAAAAGGGATTAACTCTATCTTGAATGTCCAAACCATATCTTTTCTGTTCTAAAATAGCCTGCAGCAAAGCAATAGAAAATAACTTATTTGGTAGGTCCAGCTTCATGCTATATTCAATTCTAGCGTTTCCTGAAGAGTCTTCAACTAATAGTATCTTAAATACGGACTACTTAAAAAGGAAGGAGCTGGGAACAATGGATGTCCTATCTGAGTGAAGTCAGGCAAACATCTAATTACTGGCCTGCAGATTTTCAGATAGCTGTTGTTTGACCCATGAAGACATTGAAAAGTCATCTCCTCCTCTAACAAACTTCACTGGTGGAGGCAGGAGCCTTGTCTGAACCTTGAAAACAGCACATATAACACCTTTGTTAAACTAGTTTCCATGGTTACAATTTCATGTCATTGAACATCATTAAAGACTATAAGAAATACGAACTTTTCAGTTAGCTTGTCTTTAGGGTTTTATTGACCTTCCTTTCTGAATAACTGTTCTCCAGGGAGATAAGACTCAGGACAAAAAAAGGGATGCAGGAGGTGGACTGCTTTGCTGTTGCGTTATTAGCAACCCTTTCCTTTGATTTTTCAGCTCAAGATTTCAGAACAAACCCTGTAAATATGAGTAGGCATGGAAACGTGGCACAGATATTTCTGTCTCTAACACAAAAATAAGGCAACTAAAGACGACTGCAGTTAAGTAGCTTGTCCAGAGAGGAAAAAAAGGGAAGCATGAGGAAGCTGAGTGAGAAATTATGTGTTGTGATGACTTGACTTGACTCCCCCATTTAGCATCCTTGCCAGAACGCTATTGTTCCACTTCATGTTAAAGCTGGATAATACCACTGTCAGGCTCCTTTGCCACTGCCCCTCTGGCACAGCAGAAAAGATGAAAACCCTGGCAAATCTCGACATACGTGAGTAGCTTAGCTCTTCTTACGAGAAGCTCTAGCAGTAAAAAGGAGCGAGATGCAGTAGCAGGAAAATTCAGCAGTTGCCTGTGATTTTCTCTGTGCACTGGGGGGTGTGTTTAGCTTACATAATTAACATTTGTTTTCTTACCCAACGATCTTTCATGTACTACAGTCTCCTCTCACGGGTAATGTTTGTCACTTCTCCTGCTAGGGCAGGATTGCAGCCCCAGAAATGGGAGCAAACCATGTCTTGACTCGGGCTCTAAAATCACACTGGCTTCTCTGTAAGGCTTTTCCAGCAGCCTGAAGGTCTCCTGTGGCATGGCACCTGTAGGGACTTCCACAGCACTGAGGAAAGACCCTTGAAAACTACTGCTCAGAAAGGAAGTCAGTAAGAAGTACCCTGTGGCTGTGCTGTTGTGGTTTTCCAGGCACTGGGCCTGCCTGAAAGAATTCGTGAATGCCTTCTCCTCTACATGACACAGCTGCAGCAAGCTGGGAAAGGTCCTTCAGAGAGGGAGGAGGACTGGGGAAAAAATATCTGTGCTTTTTTGGGTCAGAACCAAACCCACAGATCAAAATATTTTGCATTTTGGGAAATGCAGATATGACTGCAGGCAGCCCCTGTTACTCCACTGTGTTAGGTTGGGATGTCAACTATATCCAGAGGGTGCAGAACATAGATTTCAAAAGACAAATGGTTCACCAGCTGAGATATGTATTCAAGATACTACCATCCTATGACAAATAGCAAATTGGCTACTACTGCCAGCAGGATGCCTGCACAGAAATCAAAGGAAGGATAAGGGTTTCATTTTTTCCTGGTGGAAAGCTGTTTGAAGGGGGAATCAAATAATGCACTGTATTACTATAGGATTATAATACGATAAAGAGATACCCATTTTGGACCGACGCAAAATCAAACATTGTTTTTCACACCAAAAGAAGAAGCTGTGAAACTGTGTTTCAGGTTAAATGAAATCATATACAGAGCATTTCACAGAGGCCTTAGGCAGCTTCTGCCTCCTGCAGCCTGAGCAGGAGGAGGTGGAACACAGCTGGGAGGGAGCAAGAGGAAAGGTGACATTCCTGTTTCTTTAAAAATTTCCAAAATTATTTCTAGCCAGGCACAGCATCACACTTTTTGTTCTGGGTACTGAAGACTGATGTGGTCATGATATTTCTTCACCCTTCCCACAGAAGCCTAGCATTTGGGGTTGCACCCTAGATGTGGGAGGGCAAAGTTGGACTTCCTCACCTCTGAGGTGAATGCTGCAGCTCCAAATACATTTCTTTAAAAACACACTCAAATACTTGAAATTACACTGAGCCAGCAACTCTGTAACCTGGTGGTGACAGGCTCAGTGGGTGAAGGGGCAGGTGGGTTCCAGTTTCTAATTCACTGCGCAGTAAGATGCGGATTTTCCCACACCACTGCCCGGTCTAGTGAAGGAATTGACAACACCAAGTGTTTTCCTCTGCTTTCTTTAGCTTTACAATGCTACAGCAGAATGAAACACCAAAACCTCAAAGTCGAATGATCTGACATTTTCTAAATATTTGTTTCTGCCCGAACTATTTGATAAATTCAACATGAAACTTGAATAAGCGTAGTGGCTCCTAAAATGTCTCTCACTGACAAAAAAAATATTTGCTACAAAAATTAGTTTGGGTACCCACTAGCATTGAATGAGGCATGAAAAGTCTGTTACATTATCATTCTGGAATTGGAATTTCTCCAAAAAAAGAAATTTAAAAAATAATTTAGCATTACATGTTAATTTTTAAAAATAAAATTCTACCTGCAGGGCTGAAAGGAAATCCAGGGGCTTTGAAATGAGGGAAACCTCAACCACAATCCCACTTCCAGCTTTTTTAGCTGAGCCCTGGATATTCCCCCAACCCTAGGGCATGCAGTTCCCCCGGTTATCGCACTGTTTTGGGCAGTCCAGGGCTCCTTCCCTGGCTGTGTCTGCCTGATGGAGCTGTGCGGAGCTGCATGCAGCAGGGGTCCAGGGGGTCCTGGCTCGGGGATAGGCTCCTTTACAGGCTGCAACACTGCTTGCCCAGAAGCTGGTTGGCTGAGCTGGCAGAAAACCAGGATGAAATAATATGCACAAAACTTTTGATTTCAATTATCAAAACATTTTTCATCTGACTTTTTTCCAATGACTTTTTAAAATGAATTCAGCCTTCTTGGCACATTTATTATCAGTGAGAAAACATCCTTACCTTTAAGCCTACCCATGATCTTTTCCTTCCCCTTTTTGCTTTCTCTGCTTCACTCTCTCTTTCAAACCTTAGCAACCCTCCTATCTTTCTCCTTCTCTTGCAGTACATCCCAAATCTGAACAGAAATGTGCCTCATTCTGTTGGTACAACTAGGGACCCTACCATTTACATGGGCATGAACTATGGTGTCATTCAACACCGACACTCATTTCAGATGAAAAAGCGATGCAAAGGAGGAGGGGGTGGGCAGACCTTTCTGCACTGCTATTTCAAATTATGTACATTATGTTGGATGCATTTTCTTTCTCTTTAAAAATTCAGTGTCCTTGCTTAGTCCTAAAAATTACTGTCCAAACCTCCCTTCTACTCTGAGGAAATTAAAAGCTGTGACTAAGACTGGTCTCTATCATCATCTCAAATCATTCTTTAATGAAGAGAACAAGGATCTTGTCTCTGTTTTCACACAGGCTTCAGTTCAAAGCAGCTTGCTTGAGGATAGCATTTAATTGACCTCAGTGATTGAGCACTTCCAGGATGCCTCTTGCCTAGCCACAACCGCTAGGTAGGGAAGCTTTAATAACTGCTGGGATTTAGAAACCGGAGAATGCTATTGTGCAGCAATGGTGGCTTCTGAGCAGCCCAAAATTGAACCATCAGTGGAGGCTGGCTCCCCTAATACAACCTCAGGCCAGGGCGGCTGGCTCGTAGGTCATGAGCCCTTGCATTTTGCTTGCTACCCAAGCACAGCTCTGCTTCCAGGCCCTAGCAGCAGGACGGTCCCCGTGCAGGGATGCATTGCTGGCTGTGTGCAAGGCAGTTGCTGCAAACATCAAGAGGTTGCCCCCGGATCTAATGGCATGCCCAGTTCTGCTCTGTCCTGCAAGCTGCAAGGATACAGGCAAGGATAAGGTAGTTATCCTTCACCAGTGAGCCACTGCCAGGGCTCCTTGGCTTTCTGAGGGATGTGGCACAGGTGTTGTGGCTTTCAGCTTTGTACAGACAGCTTGTAGGTCAGGCTGGCTACTTTACCCAAATGGCTTGCAGAGCAGTACATGGAAGCTTGAAACTTCAGGTGGTAACAAGAACTGTAACTCTTTGGTAAATAAGCAACCATTGCCTGGCCAGGGTTCATTTTATCCTATAATGTATTTTAAGTGACTGACCAACCAAAGCAAAAAACAAATGGAAAAAAGGGACTGGCACTCAAATTAAGTGTATCCAAACCATTTTGACAGAGAGCTTTTCCCTGCATCTTCAGTTCCTAACAAAAGAGAGAATTTCCAAAGCCAGCTAACAGACAGGGTCTTCATCCTACTAAGCCAATGTTGGGGTCAAGTCCTTTGTCTTTTAAATACAGAGCACTTTGGGAAATGAAGCTGACAAAAAGAATGTAAGAGAACAGTCACTATTTCTATTTATCCCCATTCCAGGCACAGGGTTTTTTTTTGGATTTGCGAAGAACTGTGCTACAAAGAGTCTGTGTGTGCTAATAACTAAGCATTCCCTACATTTGTCTCCCTGCTTTCAGAAATGTCCTTCTGCTAATTTTCAGTAGTCCTTTATTACTTATTTTTCACTGCTTTGGATTTTTGTGTTATATATATGTGCGTGTCCTTGTGCCTGTATGTGTATATAGCTCATACACCATTCTGATGTATGAACATACATTTGCAGTCTAATCCCCCTTCTCTGCTTTCTTCTCCCAAATCCATTGCTTTTCTTGTAAATCCTCTAGCCAGCCATGGTACCTGACACTGTAACCAGAGACAAGAAGCAAATCTGATAGCTACTGTTGTACTCCTAGTCCTCCTCTCTCCTGCTCTTCCCCTGAGCATCAGCATCCACAGCTGCACAAGGGGATGCCATGTGAGAGGCAAATAGAGCCAAGCCTTGCTAGCTGCTGCTGCTCGAGAGGAGGTGATGCAGATCCTCATCCACAAGGACTGAATTGATCTTTTGGGATGGGCTAAACAGGGGAAAAGAGGATTATTTGGACACGGAGTGATAAAACCAGAGAGTTCTCCCCAAGTGCTGAAGTATCTCACTTGGACTCTCTTAGCCTCCCTTGCTCTTTTCCAGCTCGTACCTTGTCACAAAATCTGTTCAGGCCAGGAATATGCCCGTTTCTTCCCTGCCACAATTGAAGTCTTATACTACAAATGTCTCAGGGCCAAAACTAGCTCCATGTTGTTAGTCAAGCACCATTCATGCCCGCAGTATTGTACCAACAAAATAACCGCACTGGGTATCTGCTTTAGTGTTGAAGCCGCTATCTCCAGGAACAGGGAGGCTTGCTGCAAACTGGTCTTGTCTTTCGAGGAGTCCCGTCCCATGGCTCTCTGAACCTGTCTGGTCTTGGTCAGTGGGGCCTTGTTAAGCCCCAGCACTCATGTGGTGCCCCACCACTGTTTTGTGGTGTCTCAGATCAGGATAATCCTATGGGGAAAAATGAACCCCTGAGTCTCCACTCTCTTGCTCTGTGGCTATATCTGTACCTAGCAGAAGGTAAACGTCTTCTGGTCTGCACTCATTTGGTCAATGCTCTCTTGGTGGAGCAGTGCGTTGGTGTTGGTAACAACCTGAAAGGGAGAAGGCAGAGATTGCTGTACATGTCTTAATCTCTGGTGTGCAGGAAAGTTTCTCACCTTCTTCTGCTTTTCTTTCCTGTGCTTTTGTCCAGGAATGTATCTCCGCGGGCTTTTGCAGCCTCACGCGACTGAGCTCAGCCCACGCTCTGAGAGTCAGCTCTGAGGTGGAAGATGGAAAGCTGCAATCTGTGTGGAGCTGAGTCCAATGCAGAAGCACCGTCCTACAAGGGGCTGTAGTGAGCACAGGTCCAACACTGCCCCAACCTGGCTGTATTATTTCTGCCTGGCTCAGAGCACTACCAAGGCAAGCTAACATTTCCCTGCAAAAAAAGCATGTAATCTTATCGCTGGTTTGTTAGTCCAAGCCTCCCACAGAAACATGTTTTTCAGACATGTCTAGCTCAAATCTGGAGTAGCTGGCCATGAGATTTCAGGGGGAATTACATGTTCCTTGGAAGCATGTTCCTCTTGACTTTATTTTGAGGCAAAAACAGAGGGGCAGATTTTGATCTCTGCTGCCTGAGAGGGAGTTTGCAGCGACATTAGGGACAGCAGCTGGGTTACTCTCCATTTATACCAGCTGAGAGTTGAATCTGGCCTGTAGTCAAGCCAGTAGGTCTCGTGGGATCTTATGTACACTGTTTTTAAAACCTATTTCTTAAGGAAAACAAAGGCAGTTCCCTTAATCTGAAGTTCATAAGGTTTGCAGTAATCCAGCTACCCAAAACCAACTCCCCCCCCGAGACTCCATTAGAAAGGCAGCAAACAGGAGTCCTTTCCTGCTGCCTTGCTGCTCTATGAGTAGCACCAGCCCTATTCAGGAGAAGGCACAGAGGCTACAGTGCATGTATACCTCGCCAAGAAGGGATGGCTGAAAGGAAGGCTGGACTTGGCCTGGGGGGATTCAATCCCTGCTCTCGCACGGGCTGCCTGGCTGAACTTGAGCATCGGCTTGCTTCTGTTCCCCGTCTGCCAGATGGGATTATTGCTCTGCTCAGGCACTACAGGGATGGGGGCCGGGCAAAAGCCTGTAGCAAGAGGAAGGTGCTCTGATCTTGCAGCTCCTGACATTTGTGCCTACGCTGGTAACAGAAAGGCCATTGGTGTAGGTGGCTTTTTGATGTGGAAGCTGCGACGAGACCTGAAACGAACTGAGACCACCTGCTTCTTTGTCTTAACGAAAGCAACTGAACAAAGAGTAGAGCCTGTTTATTTCTTACAGGTTTGATCTGTGAACATGGATCCTGGTTCTCTGGAGGGTTAGGATTATCACTTCCCATTAATGTTCATGCCGCTCCCCAATAATACCTTCCATTGTCTTTTGTTTGTCTCCTTTCCTCCTTCTCCCCCTCAATTCCCTATTTCTCTTCCACTGCTCCTGCTTTTCTTTTCTTCCATCCTTCAGTTCGCTGAGTTTTTTCACAGCAAGGCTAACCAGTAAAATCACAGCCTTTTTTCACAAACTGTGACTGCTGCTCTGTGCTCACATTCTAACCCAAATTTATTTTTCCAATCCCAACCTCTAGGCGGTTGAAATAAGCAGAATGCATAAACACACTGAGGAACACGTTTCTAATGAGTAAGGAAGGGAGATTAAGGAAAATCAATAGCCCTGAGGCTCCCAGGGGTACTGGGAGTGGGTACCGCTCCTTTCCCCCAGCGCTGCTGCAGGTACCAAGCTGCTTGTTCTCTAATCTGGCGACCGGGCTTACACTGATGTGACGGTGGCTATATTCACACTGTAATCAACATCCACCTCCTGGCTACATTTTAAATTGGATTAGGGTGTGAGTTTCCTTCTCACTTTACAATCAACATGAGCAAATGCTTTGTTTATCAAAGCAATCTGAGCGATGCATAATGGAAAGCACTGGATCTACCCGGAACAATTATAACAGTGGAATAGGTGCGTTACAATAACGGGAAATCTATTCTGCTAAAAGCTTCCTTGAGGATCATTATCTAGTGACCTGCTAACCCTGTAATTGTTCCCTCAGCACAAGCACTCTCTTCAGAAAAAAATAAAGACCATAGTGGTCTGGTTCAGAGTACGAACAGTTGCACTTGCTGGTGCTCTGATGCATGCAGCTCCCCATGTGAATGCAACGCTTCCCTCCCCCAGATGAGAAAATGCCAGCTCAGTGCTTTGCACGGCGATTCCATATTAGTGCAAATCCTTCTTGTTTAAAAACATCAGGGGAAAGATTACCTCTGTGTCCAATAGCCTCTTTGATTTCTTTTTAACTAAACAGAAGAGTTTTATCTAAATCAATCCCAAATGTATATTTCCAAAGAGTGAGAGACTGGTGCCTGTGTATAAATCAATGGTATTGATTTGTACAAAACGGAACATTTACTGTGATATTTTCATAAAATTGTTAAAAAATAGTTGCTTGCTTGCTTCTCAAGGATGTTTACTCATTTTATACATGGACAAGAAGTACTGCTGGTATTTCGAGTGAATTTTTCCTGATCTCATCAAATGATTCCCCTATAATCCCGACTTTTACCATGTTTATAATTTTTTTTATTCATCTGACTAAACTTGATATTTAGAGAATAATTTATATCAACACACTTTATCCTCGAACTTCTTCACAAATTTGTTGCTATGGCTGTTTTCACGTGCATGGTAAAACAGACCCGTTCAGCCTAGGAGCCGGCATGGCTTGGTATGAGTAGGGGAAGGACTGAGCCCTAGCTTTGGCTCCAGCTGGTTGGAGACTCTGCCTTGGGCTCAGCCTACCGAGGTTACCACGGATGTCACTCCTAGTCTGCCTCGGCTGCCAAGTGGACCGTTAAAACAATTGATACCTGAATATTATCACAGAAACCTCCTTTAGTTTATCTACTTAAACAAGCATTAAGCCTTTCTCGAAAGAGCTTTGGCACTCACAACAACAAATGCAAAAATAATAATGAGCCAAAATGCAAAAAATGGACAAACAACAGCAGGACAGGCAGACTTGCAAAGGAGATGATGGAGAGCCTTGCAAGGCTGTCCTGCTTATCTCCCATGATTAATCCAGGGAGGCACCTCAGTTAAATTGGATACCCTTGGAAAGGCGGCACGTAGTGAATAACAGTTGGAGGAGGTGGAATCAGAGGGGGAAATGCTTTATCAAGCAGATATTTGAGTGTGTTAGAAGGGAAAACAAAGGCTGGGCAGGTGAGTAATATCTGTGGCAAAGCAAAAATCTGCAGAGAATGAAAGACAGGGACGAAGCCAGGAGAGAGCTCTGCACTGGTGGGGAAGGAGAAGCTGAAGTCAGGGCGAGAGCTCAGCACCCCGTGGCCCTTGCTTAAAATCCTGGCTCGAACACAAAGTGCCTGCATGCCACTGAGCTGGTCGTTTTGAGCAGTAGATTGCACTAACCATGGCAACCCACGAATCAGGGCTAAAATCATCACTTTTTACATGTCTGCCTGCCAGTGTAGCACCTCCTGGTGTATTGCTCCTCTGCTAGAACCTGTTCCAGCTGTCCTGTTCCAACCTGTCCTCAAGCCTACACCTGTAAATCAATGAAATTAAAATAATTTTGTAGCTGTCCTAGCTCTTTCAGAGTAGCAAAGCCTCCCACCACATCAGTAATACCCAGCATTGAAAACAGGGCAATATGCGGCACTGCTCTGGGCGTGCTTTTGAGGAGATGCTCCTCGGGCAAAGAGTTTTTTGGCGTGCGGAGGGAGGGCTTTCCCCATCTGCAGTACCTGTAGATTTCACATCAAAATAGTTTCTTAGTGGTATAGTTTTGGGGCTATATTATATTATATTGGTTGTATTATTATTGTGTTACTGTATTATATTGGGGTTTATACATATTTTTTAGTAACGTTAAGCAACTAACTGATTTAAAATCACACTTGAAATTCTCACAAAGAACAAGGGTTAATGGTAGTAATTGTGCTTCAGCTTTTAGGAAGCACTAACCCTTAGCTTTTGAGGCACTGTTGCTGCTATGACATTATTCCCAGGAGCTTTGTGCCACGATGAGGTGGGATTTTATTGAGGACTGATACAACACTAAAGAGCTACTGTCTCTTGAAGACAGCAGAGACCTTGGGAAGGTGGGTACCCTTCTCCTTCTGATAAAGGCTGCATGCTGCTGCTAAAGAAATGCTGATTTTCCAAGCAAAGTAACCACCTGCTAAAAGGAGCCAGGACTAGATCAATCTGCCACTGAAGTCAAAAGAAGAGCTCGCATTAAAGCAGGTCATTGTGGTCTGGCCACACATTACAAGGAAAGTAATTTTTGTTTCTCATTACTGCTGTGGGCTGGCTAAAGAAGCTCTTAAATGCCTATCAACAGTACAAAAGGATGCTGTTTATCTGCTGGGAATGCATTAGAGAAAGGAAGATGCTAGCATTTGGAGGGAATAATGTCTTTTATATATCAGTCTGATGCAGAGGCCTCCATGCATCAGCTGCACTTGAAAGAGTGGAAAAAGATGTACAAATAAACAAACCACAAGCCAATATCCATTTGAATTTTAAATACATTCACTCTAGATGTGCTGTCATGCCTTTTGTGTTCATTTGCTTGCAGATACGGGGGAAATCACAGTTTCCAAGTTCAAATAAACTCGGAAGAGAATTTTCAAAGTTCGTATGCCTGACTTCAAAAAAATAAGCATTGCATTCATGTTTATGAATGTTTGTACTGGAAGTGACTGCAGATTTATTCAGCCAGGGAATAAAAATGACATCACTTGATTTATTTGACCAGCCACTAGAAAACAATGTGCATATTAACAAATGTGAATAATTACTTAAATTAGCATTCAATCTACAGAGCAGTAGGATCATTAAGATGTATCAAATAAACTTAACTAAGGAATAAATTCAAAAGAAATTTGTGATCCTCTGGCAGTTATTATATAAATGGGAGAAAACACTGCATTAATTGTATAAATTATTCATTTTTAATTATTTGCTCGGCTGCAGTAAGTATTGATAATATTCTGTTTCAGGGAGGGAAGAATGATGACAAACAAATTTTGCTTGTTCTCCTTACAATGGCAAAGTAAGCAAAACTGGGGAACAAACTGAAAAGTCTGGGAGTGTTTCTAAGTGCATTGGGGAGATCTTGTTCATTGTTTTTTCTTCTCTCTGTCTTCTTTCTACCCTTCTACACAGCACTAGTGAGCCTTCCTAACAGACATGTTTTTTGAAAACTTGACTGATTAAAATGTTGGTTGGAAGAAGAATTACACAAAATAAAGCAAGCTTTGATCCATGGAAAGGTTAGATGATAAATGGCAAATATGCTCTCTGCAGAAAGTGCACGTGTGCGTGGCTGCAAATGAAACCTGCAGCAGCCTGGTGAGCCGTTTTGATCCTCAGCGATGTGCAAGTAGAAACATTGTGTGCTTTGGGGATCCAAGAGTGTGCAGTAAAAGTAAATTAAGATTCTTCCACTTCTCAACATGTAACCTGCAGCTTTCGATAGCTGCCGATATGCAGTGGTGGTCCCCGAGACTCTGAGACCTCTTTCCTGCAGCAGGTGTTGAACGCAGAGGGCAGCAGGGATGGTGTTCATCTAAGTGCCAGCAGATCAACCTCCTGCTTTCTCCCCGCTGCCATGGGCCAAGCTGTGTGCCTCCCTTGCCAGGCACTATTCTGAAGACAGATCTGCCGATCTCCTCCTGGGACTTTCTCTGGTATTTGCTTTGGGAGCTGGCTGGATGAAATTTTCAGGTACGACAAACTTTTGTCAAAAGTGTCTGTTCTGCTGCTTTTGCCTGAGAGACTGTTAGAAACATCTTACCTTGACTTAACGACAGCGCTGCCCCGTCTCCTCCCTTGTTCCCTTTCTCATGTCACCTCTAGAGCTTGTTGCCATAAGCTTGTTGGCTCAGCAAACTGGGACACCTGAAAACTGATTTTTTCTTCTGTTTTTGAAGGGTCAATTTTCAGTTGGATTACTGAGCTGACTGTGAGACTAGATCCTCAGGCTTGATGTCCTGCTGCTGAGGACAAAGCAGCGATTTGAAGGAAGCGCATCAGCCTGCTCGCAACCGAAGAGCCGTGGAAAACGTGAGTGCCCGGCCTCCATGCGGTCACTGTCCTGGGAACACAAAGCAGCTGTACAAAGTAACTGGCAGCCTTCTAATGGCCTTCTGGTATCAGCAGCAAAACCAGTAAGGACATTAATTTCTCTACGTGGCATCAGCAAACAGAAGCCAGGGAGCTTTCAGACTGCTGGAAATCTTGGAAAACCCCAGACAGACACACTGCCCCCACACTGTTTCTAGTTCTTGCTCCAAAGCATGTGAACAGCAGAGCTTTTCAGAAAAAAAAAGCTCACCATATTTTTTTACAGGTAATAAAATGATGAGTTTATTGAGTCAGTTAAATCAATTTGGCTAGAATGTACTCAAAGAATTCAGGTTGAAGTAGATCGTTGGCATGAAAAATTTCAGAACGAAGAGTATGATAAGCTTACAAACAATCAAAAAAAATTTTAGAGAGGGAAGCATGAGACAATCTTAACCAGAGGTGCCATTCCCAATCTACAATGGGTGAATATCATATATCCCATTAAATGCCACGTATGATATTATGGGTACCTCCTATGGTACAGAGGTGTTTCCTTGGAAGATGATGATTGATGATGATGATGATGATGATGATTTTCTTGCTGTACAGTTATATCTTCAGATATTCAGCAGGGACTTTTATTAAAGAAGGACTATTCCTCCATGCAAGAAGTAACCCCTTGGCAGATCCAGCATTAGTTTATACTACCTGTGTAAGACTTTTGACTTCTGCAGAGGAGCATATGTCCCAGTGAACTGTTGGGCACTAATAATTTTTTCTACTTGCAGCTGTTATCTAGTGAGAAATGAGAAACTGTCTTTCCATTTAGCATAGTCTCCCTCCAAAATGAACTAGCCATCACTTTACGTAAGTTATCGCTCTGCTGAAATAACCTGAGGGGCACTCAGCCTCCACACAGTGAATGTGGCATTCACAGAGCAATCAGTCTGAATCACCCCGACAGTCTCTGTTCCCTTCCAGGAAACCTGCTGGCTTCACCGATTTCCCAGGAACAGTGTATAAAGAATCGCTGCATGATCAGGAGGTACTGCTGACATAAAAGGATGTGGCTCACCAAAAAAAAGCCATCTGACAGCACAAAGATATTTCAGAAGGCAATTAGCATCTGTGTACCAAATGCTCCCAAGTGGCTAAGCTTTAGGAACACTCACTAGGATTTTTAGCTGAGTTTGCATCCCAGCTCTAAACCCAAGGAGTTCTTTTACATTTGCTGCATACTGCCAGGAAGGAGAGCACAGCAAAGGTGTCTCACCTCCTTGTTTGTCCCCACAAACCTGCACCAAAGGCCTCTCCTGAGCCCCGTTGTTCTCTCTGGGGACTCAAGGATGCAACACCTCCTTGTGCTGCTCTTACTACAGAATCTGGTGCATGTTAGCCATGTTAGCTCTGCAGGACATCGGACATAACCTCTATTTTGAATGTGTTGCAGACTCAAATGTGCAAAAGTTGAAGTCGAGAAAGTTTAAGCACCTAAGCAGGGGATAGGTATAAATATCATGCCAGGATCTGTCCCTCCTCTCTTCCATGAATGTGAAATTCCCTGATGTAAAAAGCTGACAGAGGGCTTGAGGTTCCAGCAGGGGATAGGTTTGTGCATGATCTCTTGGCAGCGGTGACATTTG
>NW_008825495.1:1304691-1313943 GCF_000699105.1 Pygoscelis adeliae | reverse complement strand
AGGAATATTTGAAAACACAAAGGAAAAGTCAAATGAAATCAAGCAAGGAAAAGAATATAATTTAAAGCATACCCCAAGGGCTTACTATGTCCTGTTACAGAATTAAATAGAGACATTCTGCACCTACTTTTCTCAAAGTATTTCTCTGAGATGGAAGATGTGAATTCATGTTTTGCTAAATGTAAAGTGAGAGCCGACTGATTTTTATAATTAATTTGTGGTACAGATGCAGTGTCCTAGAAAACACGTTCTCTCTTCTGTTTTATGTACAGCTTTGTTAGGAAGAAGGTAGCAGGCTCAATCTGTAAGGGCTCATGTGAGAGGGCTCGGTGCCCTCTGCTGAGCTTGAATGCACAGGCAGTGATCAGGAAAGGAAAAGATGTTGAGCCTTTTCAGGCAGAAGGATCTTACATTGCCTGCTGTCACCAGCGCCTTCTCCTTGTCCAATAAATTGGATATTTGTAAAGTAATTTTTCACCTAGACTGTGTTTCTCCTTGGGATTTGATAAGCCTTTGTAGTATAAAGTAGATGTTTTCTGAAGTCCAGCTCTAAAATCCTAGGGGAGAAGTTATCTTTACTGGAAACATTATTTGCCCTTGGAAAAGCCGGCATCTATGCCAGGTAAATGCATTCTGATTTGCAGATCCCATGGTACTTGTATAATCACCATAGGCAGCGTGTGGCAATTATCTTCCGAGAAACGCTGATTTTCTAGTAATGATCGCTACCGTGCCTTTCACCTGAGTTTTGATCTTTAATGTACAAGCCTGGGGATTTGTGAATGTATTGTCTCAGTACAGCAGCATGTATTATGAAGTTAGTACCCAAAAGAGCAGCAGACGATCTGTGGACACGAAAATACAGCTAGACCTCACCCCAGGACTGTACGTTCTCAGTATTAATACATTCTACAGAAAGTTTCTGCTGATCCATGCCCTTTCAGCATCCAGGCTATCTGTATTCTGGGGCGGGGTTCAGCTCTTCCAAAACCCGACTCCTCTCCCCAGAGGGCAAAGCAGCCTCTTCTCCAGCTGCTTTTGAAAACAAGAGACCATAACTTCAACTGAAAGTAAAATTTCTCACACTTATACAACCTCCATTGCCGCAGCATCAGAGAAAAGCCCACCAGCCCCACTTCTGAACACATTTAATCTTTCTAGCACTGATGAAAAGGTGTTGCTATTTTTCCTTGTTAAGCGTTAGGCAACTGAGGCACAGAAAGGTTAAAACTACATCTGTGCGACACAACATAGCTCTCAACCAGCAGGATCTGAAGAGGGTCAACGCAAAACCCAGTACAGCCCAGTAAGTTCTCCGCCCAGTGAACTCACCCCACTGGGAAGCTTGGCAAAGCAGGGCTAGGGTAGGTGGGAAATGATGGGCAGATGTCTAATTTCTGCCAAGTGTAAGGACTGACTGCTGTGCTCCCATTCCCGAGCAGGCTTTTTAATATCACACTTTGTTCTTTCAAACCCGAGTTAGGATGCTGGACCTACACGCCACAGATTCTTGGAAAGCTGAATTCAAATCTAGATGACAGCTTCTTAGCTTAGCGCCCTGTAACCTGCAGAACCAGCAGCATCGGGAGCCGCTTGAACAATCAACGTGTAAATGTAACATCATCGGAGCATCACGTCCAACTCTCCCAGGCGTTGGTGACAACTGGATCTAAGCACAAACTTTTCAGTTAAAACAAAAAACTTTAACACTTCACATTATCTTGTTGGGCAGAATCTCACTTTTTTGATACATTCTGTATAACTTAAAATAGCTTCAGCATATGCTCGCTTCTTCCTCATTAAACATTTCCAGGAAAGTCTTAGCAGTTTTACATGTGGAATAAGAACTTTATCTTCAGTTTCCTGGACAACCTGCTGCAATTGCACCTAGAACATCACCACAAAATCACATTAAAGTCCACAATTGTCTTTAATCACTGACCTAATCCTTTTTTTTTCCTTGTCCACCTGAGATGGCAAATATTTTGCCAGAATGGGACCAGGTATGAGTGACAACAGAAAATCCTGGGATGCAGCCCCCCTGCTTGGGAGCTTTATAAATCTGTGATGAAAAGACTGTCAGTGCCAGGCACAATTAGTGTCTGTGTGAATTGGATCATTTCAGTACCTAACACAACCTGTTTAAAGACGGAATATTATGCAGTAGGCACCTGATTCACTTTCCTAATGAAGCCATGGACCTTTACGAAGGCATGGGAATGTTAGACCACATGCGCCACTCAGGGAGGAAACCTCCATGTCTCAAGCTCTTTCCAAATTCACTGTTTTTACCAGAATAGCTAATAGTGCAGGCACATCACAAATAGCTCCCATATATAAAGGACCCATTACATAAGTGTCAGTGTGAGAGCCATGGGGAAGCGCTGGTCTCCCCATAGAGTCACTTATGCGACTCACGCTGTCTCTGCTAAGTATACATATAGGCATACACAGTATTTTGTAGTGGCATCCTTTTCTACAAGTTGTTTACCACACATACTATTTATATCTTTTGTTATCAGAGCTTGAGTATCTGTACCAGAGATGTCTGTATAAACTGACAAACAGATACATACAGTATGCAATAAATAACCAATCCTTAAGCGTCGAGGAATGTTCCTGCTGTTAAGCTGGTTTGTTATGATTTCACTTAGAGACAGATAAAGATGATGGAATATGACTTCTCCCTGACAAAAAATTGGGTTTCTTCCCAGAGGCCCAGAAATGCCTGAGCCTCGAGACTCTCTCTGCTGTCTCCTTTGCCTGTCTGTGTGATATACGACGAGCGCTCCCTTCCTACGCAAGCAGGTTACTCCTTTCAGGCCACAATGTCTTATGTGGTAAGGCAATACATTTCATGCTGAATCACCCCTCACCACCATTTGGGAGCAGATGGATACAAATCAGCCAAATAGCCACTCTGGCTTGCTGGTATGTTTTCTTCCCCTGCATTTTGCATAGCACAAAGCAGAATGGGGGCAGGCAGCCCCTCATGAAGTCCTGCTTCTGTTTCTTTTCCTGGGTAAACTCCCTTTAAAATATGAGCAAGAAGAAAACAATAACTTTATATCAAAGAGAAATGAAACGTACCAGAGGCAGCGATTTCTCTCCCGTGCTACTGTAACAGCATCACATTCTTCACACCCAGTTTCACAGGAAAATTGCAAGCTATCTGTTTATCGAAGCATGCTCAAGGATAAATCCCACCTGTCGTCTTTACGTGAATGAGTAACCCTTATTTGAATGAGCAGTTTGGCTAGGGGCAGAGTTACCACACAATTTGTGACCCACCTCCTCTTTTGCCCAGGGTGCAGCTTTTCGCATCCCCTCTCTGCTTTGCTGGTCCATCCAGCCCCACTTGTGAAGTCTCAGGCAAAGGGCAAAAGATCGCGGGATAAGACCTTGCACATGTAATTTCCAATCTTTAAGATAAGCCTGTTTGTCTAATAACCGGGGTACAAGTCAGAATTGCCTCACTGCTATGATGAGAAAAAAGCCCCATGCTGACTAATTGACTGAAGGATAACTCCAGTCAGCTCGGGGGCTCTTTCTTTCATGGCATAAAATCATTGAATAAGCTGTAACAAATGTTGCTGCACTCGCTGCGCCATGTACCTGTCAAGTCAAATCAGAGCTATCAACAAGGGCATTTTAAATGTTCTGGCGACAAAAAATTTTCTTTAGGCTATTCGGGTGCTTTATGGGTGTATTTTCAGGTAACAAGGCTTGGCTCAAAGTCCTGCATTCAAGCATCGCCGAATCTCACTCATATTCAACAACTAATCAGAATCCATATTCAAGTGCTGTAAGCAGTCCCTATGCTTCCCACAATTCATCTAACCACCATGAATAACTTGGAAATAATTAAGCTTTTGACCAAAATTATATGCTGCATGACTTCAGTCTATGGAAGACTGATTTGTTGACGCAAAAATATTCCATAGATCATTATTATAGGTGGACCTAATTCTTTCCTCCATTTTTTATGATCAATAATGTATATATTATGACATGCAGAGCTGTATTTCTTATTTAGCATCATATGTATCCTTATTAAACACTATAATAGAGTAACTCCCAATTACAGCGAGCAGGTGTTTTACAGCTGTAGCATAGATACACTTCAACTTTATTTCAAGAACAGCCGTAAGCAAGTGCCTAACTTGAAAGCAATGGAATTTAAATACGTGCAAATAATTGTCTTTTACTGTGGGAAATTCTATTCTGTCCTGCAGAGGTGGACTTAATCCTGTGTCCAGAGGGTTGAGCAGACTAGAGCCAGTGTCAGTAAGACACTGATCATGTTGATTACAAAACTATCTAAGTACGTACCTACATCTATCAGAAGGGCCCTGACTTTAATGCACCTTGGCATTTCTGTTTGCTCCCTTCCCTTGCTCCTCCTGAGTCACTTGCTTCCCCCGAGAAGTGGCTCACAAGACCTGGCCAGAGGCGCTGGGGCAGACTTACCCTGTGGAATCACTTTAGTAGAAGAACTGCTTTAGTAGAAGAATTACTTTAAGAAGTTATCAAAGGAATGGAAATGTGCTCATATGGCTGACATTTTCACAAATACACAGAAGACAGCGTGGGGCTGTACGCCTGGCAGGCAATAAAACTCCCATCTCCTTACATATTTGTTGAGGCAGTCATGAGACTCCAACTCCTTCTTCTCCAGGCAGCTGCCACAAGCAGCAGAGAGGTGTCGCATCCCATGTACCATGATGGATATGCCATATTACTATAGCTGGATATTCCTGCTAGGATTGAAGGAGAGGTAACAGTGACTTTGGTTCTCTCGAAGAGAGACAAGGGAACATAGAAAGTTCTTTGGTCTTTCCTTAATATTAACCTGCTCTGTCTTAGTCTGCAAGGATGATGCAACTACTGTACAAGGGAAATAGATCACTTTCATAAAACACGGTAAGTAAAAACAGCTTAAAAAATAAATGTGCTATTAGCTATTTCCATGCCTACCTCAGTCAGGAGGTAGCACATTCAGTATATTCCAGTAATAAGCTTCAGATAGTGAAAAAAATAAGCCTGGAATTTGCTAGGGTTGAAAAATGCGGTATTTCCTGTGCTCTTGCAAGAGATACTGTACTTCGTACCATTCTCCTACCATACTGAGCTGAGCTTCCAGCACAGGGAAGCAGATGCTGTGCACCATTGCTATTCTCAACTGCAGCAGAACTGGAGAGCCAGTGCACAGCAATTACCCCGGTACATCAGATCCCAGTAAAGAGGAGCTGCACTCACCCCTGTCCGGTGTGTGCAAACACCAACAGCTCCAGGTTCTGCTCCCTCTAACACATCCTATTCTCCGTTACAGGCTTCTGCCACCTTTTGCTTATGTATTTGCAAGCTCTGTGGAGCGAGGCTCGCTCTCAGTGTTGGCATGGTGCCTAGGGTGAAGCTGTCCGTGTTAGGTATGGTCTTTAGGCATCACCACAGTATATAGTCATAAAGCAGCTGCTCAGTCTGATCTTTTTTTAATAACAGAGGAGATGAAATACTTGGAAATTCAGCTAGAATACCTGGTGAGTGCGCTCTCACCAGCGCAGGGTACTCGTCCGGTGCTCTTTGGGCAGCTGGCTGAGTGTCACACAGCTGGCTGAAAGCGGCTTTGGTTTACACAGCGAAAGCAAATGCTATCTCATACAGCAGCTGTGTTTCAAGCATGACGAACTGCATCTTGATTACTCTCTTTGGGGCTGCATCGCCTCTTCTACCACCTGCCTCATGGACACCTGCACTAAATCCACACCCCATTGTTTCAGGATTCGCTGAGCTTGTTTTGCTATTGAGAGTCAGAGCACGGCAGAAATGAGCAGCCTAAAAATTACTCGAGTGAACTTTCTCTCATTAGGACAAGAGCACATTTACACGTGTCTCTCCTGGTGTGAGGTTATCAGAATATTTTCTCAGCAGATTTTTCCCCAGGCTGACTGTGGGGGTCTGTGCCCATGTGCCTGTATGGTTATTACTTTAATGATTTCATTTTAGGTGAAAAAAAGTAGGGAGCGGAATCTTTCATTGACAACTATTGGTAGGAACAACACTGGATCAGGCTTTGATGTGTTCATTTAGCAATGTTACACACACTGTGGGGATAAAGAAGCTGAAGTGGGACATTTGCTCCTCAAAAATAGCATGGTTTAGAATTCATGTGCTTCCATTTATAGCTTTTCTGTTTTTTCTTGTAACTTGCTCTGTGTCATTAATAGGGCATTTCCAGGCAAAGGATATGATCCCCATAGACATGGGAGAGGAATAGTTTTGACTAACCAGCATATGCATGGGTTTTTTGGGTTTTTTTTATCCCATTTTTACCTCTTCCGTGGCTTCCCTTACTAAATTCACATTTCCAAGATGATTAATCCTAGCTCTTCCTCAGAAGTGTATCGACATTACTGTGGTTAGCGGGTCAGTAAAGCTCACCACTGAACAACGATACATGGCCCGTGTGAAACGGCTGCTCCAAAGCACTTCAAGTCTTGCGGAAGAAGAATGCTATAAAAATGAAAAATAATGTTAACGAGAATTAAATCTTCTGATTTTCTACGCTGTTTCCAGCAGGACCAGGGCACTGTGCATTAAGCTAATGAGAGGTGAAAGCCAAATTAGCCAGTTTTGATGGAAGTTTCACTGCGTGTGGGCACACTCTGACTGCAGATGCAATTCTTTTTCAATCCCTGGGAGCTTCAATCCATAGACTTGCATACCACATTAAGCTGATCCAGGAAGGCTGGCTCCCAAATCTGACCCGGCTGACTCTTGTTCTTTTCTGAGGAAATGACTGTAGAGGAGGGAGGAGGAATGTAAAATGGTACACCCTGCTCTTGCTCGCCTCCAGCCTGAGACGGAGGTGAGAGCTGCTTGCAGGATGGTAGGTCTGCTTAGACACGCTTTCACATGTAACCCACATTAGGACCAAATCAGGATCTTTCCCATCACTGTCAATATATAAGCATAACCAAAAAGGGAGGAAAACCAGAAATGTCTTAAGCACACAAAAAAATGAAGATGGGACAATTAAAAAAAAATTCTTTGTCTTCAATAAAAAGGCTGACTGAGGGAATTGTTCATCAGCTGCATCAGCCAAAATAGACATGTGGACAAACTGACAGTATCACAAGAGTATTCACCTTCTCAAGAAAATACACTGAAGTGAAAGTCGATAGCTATTTCAAAGGAATTTTTGTTAAAAAGATGTGTGAAAGGAGAAGGGTCTCTTACTCTTCCTCCTGTTTTCCTTCTTTCTTCATTTTAAAAACGAAGTTGAAGCAATTAAAGTCACAGCAAAGCAGATTAAGTTACTTTTCTGCTTAGCATATCGACGCTTGCCACTAGACTGACAATTCTTTACCTCTTGTCCTCACTCTTTGCAGACAGAGGAGAAAAGTCTGATTTTAGCAGGGTACCTATTTAACAGCGTTCACCTTCAGAGCATGCCTTCTTACCTCCTGGATGCTGGAGTGTCATCATGGAGAGTGGTACACCTCCATTTGCACTGTACTCTGAGGGTCAGGGTGTTTTGGGGTAGGCACATAGAACAACTCTTTAACTTTAACCCTGCCAACCCCCCAGGACTCCGCTATAGCATCCTGGCATCTCTAGACAAAAGGTGTTGATGGATGTTGACTCCTTCACTGTAGCTGATACTACAGCAACCAGGATTGCTACCACTGTAAGGAAAATGCCTTCACTTTGTGTTGGTAGGTTTTTTTCCTGTGGAGTTATGTGTACAGACAGTCAATGTTTTTTGACTTGAAGTGGTCGTTGCTGCATGCTTTCCCACGCCAAATATTTTAAGCATCTTAATCCAGCTATCTACACTGTTTATGCAACAGTAGATGTCCAAATCCACTAGGAAGTTACTCTCGTAACTAGCCAGTCCGTCACTACATGGCCCTCTCAGCCGAACGGAGAAGCACTCACTCTCCCGTCACACTGGGGAAGACATGAGGACTGGCTGTCCCTCGGTCCATCATCTCCAAATCAGAGGGAACTGAACTTATCTGTCTCACAGAGGTGGTGTTAGACTGGCTAGCTAATGTTTCTAGAGCTCATTTGGAAATGCTGACTACCAGAGGGGCGACTGAGGAGAACGTAAGAGCAGCCAGACTGCGGGTGATTTCTGGTTCTGTGTTCCTACATCAGAATTACAAATGACAGGATAGTGTTAAGAACTATAATGAACATAAACCCACATCTATTTTAGGAAGTCTGCCACACTTTTTCTATGATCTGGAAAAAAGAAAAAAGGAACTGTAAGGTAATATAAAGCTGACATAAGAATTACCTTCAGTGGGAAGGTACTGAACTTTATGAAGATGTGAAACTCTGTAAGACACAACTAACACAAATTAAAGCCTGTGAGCTGGCCAAAAGCCTTCCTATTTCTCCAGTAGGAGAAAATAAAAAACCTAGCCCTTCCTTATTTCCTTATGTTAATGAAGCAGCATCAGAACTGATTTGAGCCCCTAAGGAATCATTCTGTTCCTCCTCATACGGCTGTAAAGCTCCTATCTGTTCATTTCTCTGTAGTCATATAACCAGTTAATTACTTTTTTATTAACAGTGTCCATTTCTAAAGACTGATTTTTTTTTTTTTGCCATACACATTTTCTTTTAATTGCATGTTCTTCATTAAGATGAGTAAAAAACCGTACTATGAAAAAGACCACTGAACAATAGATTTATTCATAAAAGAGGTGTAAAGATCTCCCAGGAGACCTGAGTATCCTTGTTGCCAGCTGAAATCAGCAAGGGCAAAGGGTCTTCAGTCTTCTCTAAAGCTTGGTCTTAAATCTGTAAAAGGTCTTGAACTTCTGACATAATTTTGACTTTTCTCCTTCTTTGAACATGAATATTGCTGTGCACATTTTTGTAAAGCCCCCTTTAAGTACTGAAAGGCTGCGATAAGGTCTCCCCACCACCTGTGCATCGCTAGATGAGACAGCGCATCTGTTCAGAGATGCTTCAGCAGGCAAGGTGCGCTTTACCTGGCATCAGTAACAGATCGGGCACTCGGCAAGACTGCGAGGGGAGCTTGCTGGCCGAAAATTCAAGACTCTTTTGGTAGGAGTTAATAATGTCGGAAATGGGCAGGGGAAGCGTTAGAGTAAGGTGTAACAGCAGAAAGAACACTCTGCGCTGGCAGCAGCATCTCTCGCACCGACTACGATCCAAACCGCCCGCGCCCTCGCCAAGGCGGCTCCGCCGCGCCAGGGCGGCGGCAGTACCCGG
>NW_008825495.1:1288566-1303824 GCF_000699105.1 Pygoscelis adeliae | reverse complement strand
TGTGCTACTGCTCACTTGATAACTATTAGTTATTAAAGGGGGGGGGAATCGCACCTGTAACGTTCATACGGCGCCTTGTGGCGGTCCTGGCCCCCGTGTGCGGGTCGTTTTTCTCCTGTGTCGGCAGGCGGGGGTGAGCCCCGGGGTTTTGCGTGTGCGGGTAACCGGTCTCCTTCCCGGAGTGAAAGTTCACTGCGGCTCTGCCCGGCTCCTCGCCCCGGGGGGGCGGGAGGCGTCCGGCAAAGGCGGCCTGCTGTGCCGGGGTGCTCGGGCACGGCTTAAAAATAATGGTGAAATAGGGACATCCAGTTTCAGCGCCTCTCGTTTGAAGATTCCTTTTTCTTTCTCTATGAAGTAAATACTAAGACGGCAAATGATTTGATCTTTACGGCCTCGCTTGCCAGAGCACTGATCGTGCGAGTCGCTTCACAAAGTCCTTTTCCCTGGGCGCCAGAGAGGCAGCTGAATTATCTGTAAGGAGCGGGAGCTCGCGGGATCGTGCTCTGTGTTGGACCATGCAGTCACGTAAGCTTTTAAGCAAAGAGAATGATAATATTTATAGAGAGCAATGGATGAACTGTACATACAGGGAAACAGAATGGCTTGTGTGCCCAGCTGGGTCCGATAGTTGAATGGGAGACCGCTGCTCACTACGAACTCTGCGTCTCTTGAAATTCCGGGATGCTTGATGCAATCCCGCGTATATAACCCATGAATAATTTTCTTAAATCCTGTCTACGACCCCAAAAGAATTCCGGTTATGAACGCAGAGACAGCGTGTGGGGTTTTCCTCAATTTCCAAAGCTGCTTGATTGCAAAAAATGCCCATCCTCAAATCTAAGCAGTCTGTTTTATAGCTATTAGCCTTGTTAAAGACTCTTGAAGTATGAGTCCTTCTATACAAAAGAACTGCTGAGTTATTTGCAGTGACTGTGAATAACCTAAAGAGTCTGATGTGAAATTTATGTCTTTTTAACATTTCTATTGCCTTTAACTGCGCTGGTTATGCTGAAGCGCGGCTCACAGCCATTTTTATTATAAACAATACAGTCTAAAGGTTGACTGTGAAATTGGACAGCACTGAGGTTTAAGTTTCAAGCTATGTAGTCTTTTAAATAAAATACTTGCATTTAACGCATTGCCTCTGAGTCAAGTGAATGACAGCTATTTGCCTCTCTAAGCCTCTTCAAAGGAAAAAGAAAGAACATTATACTGTGGTTAACTCTGTGTTGTTTTAAAAGAAAGCAAACTTTTAAAGCCTCAGATGGGTCAGTGCTAGAAGGAGAGGAGCTAGACTTTCCAAAGATCTTCTATTGTTGAAGTAGCAAACGAAAAAATCCTCAACTGCATCCTTTTTCATACATAGGTCTAGACCTTCACTGGGAGATGCAGCAGCCATAGTGATGTATGTATGTGTGTATCACACATTCACACATTATTCCTCACACTCTGGTCAAACTGTGTTATCAAAATACTTTGTTCCTTTTATTTCCCCCCCTAATAAATCTTCTTGATGCCTCACGTTAAACTTCACGGGCTTGCTTTTGAGGCACAGTACAGCTCTTTTTGAACCAATGTCTTTGACTTTCACTTATTGTCATCATCTGCTCCAGCTTCTTCCCCACTCTCATGTTTAAACATCCAAATGAATTATGTATTTGCATTGGCATTTGAAAAAAAAAGTTTATACCTGCGTTATGCAAGGTTGAGCCCACACTGTTAGTTTGGTTGAGTGTAGTAGTGAGCAGGATACTGGCTATGTGGTGGCTGTGGGTGCAGGCTGTGTCCCTGGAGAGCCAGGCAAGTCTGCTTTGCATGTGATTGTAATAGCTCTTGTCAGGAAGGTGGCAAAACCAAATCAGATGGGAGGGCGCAGGAAATGGAAGGAAGGTGGCGAGTGTAATGAAGAATGTCTAGTCTATCTTTATTGTGCAAACCTCCTCTACAAACAAGATGTCTGTGTGGTCTGGGGCTTTCTTAGCTTCATCTAGAGAAACTGGGGAGAGAGTTCTCACCAGCCAGTGACCTTGCCCTTGGGCAAACCGTGAAGTTGCTCTGTAAAGCAAAGTTAGTAACAGTGAAGTGGCACAAAACACCACTGGTACACCCAATGGTTTGCTGCCACTGGTGGTCCCTCCTCCTACCTCCTTCAGTATATTCCTTCCTAACTGCATGCTTCTGCCCACTTGTCCCTCTCCTGCACAAGCACCACAGCTCCCGTGTGCCAGGTCCTCTGTCATCCCGTCAAACTCTCTAACTCAGTGCCTTCCTCCCCTTTGTGGACCCCCAGCCCCCCCAAAAAAGAGGTGTCTCAGTTCCAGCCGCATTAGTGGCATGGGTTGGCAGGCTGCAGGTTGCGATGGTGTGAGTGGGACCGGAGAGGGGAACGGTGCCTTCCCAGGTTTGTTGGTAGATGTCGTGTGCCTGGTGTCTCCTTCATGCCAGTGAGAGTTGCTTTTGTTATTGCACAACCAAAACTGTAGTTGGAACATTTCCCTGAGCAAAGGTTTGTTGTGAAAACCCAAGATAGTTCAGGTTAAGATTTTTCCCACACATCCCTACGTAGCTTGTAATTTTTAAGGAGTTCCCTTTGCCCTGGTGCTGACATTGGTACTGGCTCTGCTGTTGCTGTGTTTTGGCTGCAAGTTGCAGCAATCTCCCTTTCAGCGAGGCCAGGTTTAGGCTGGGTGTGCAGAACCATGCATGAGGTGGCCGTGAGGCACACGTGCCTCTTCTCAGGGACTGGTGACACTCTGGTGGGACGGCTACAAATCTTGGTGCTCTGTCTCTAAAGCTGTCTCTTGTCATCCTTGATGAAGTCCTTTCTTCTCTCTCCTTCTCCCTCCACACTTTCCCAGCAGGTACAGTATTACGGTGCTGTCCTTACTGTCCTGTAGGAACGTGTAGGTGAAGCATGGCTGGTTACATTGTCTTCAGAGGAGCTTGTGGTGGTTCTTCAGATGCAACTTTATGCATAACAAATTATCAGATGAAACATTGGTTAACTTGTAGGTGGAAATGATTTTAAAGAAGTATTTGGTGCGATAGCTGTGCATAGACGTGGGACGTTCAACTGAACTGACCAGAGATTTTCTTACTACACCTGCGGCAGGGTCCTCCTGCTGTCTTCTGGGTGCTCCTTGAGCTCTCCCTTTGGAAGCTGTCTGGCCATGGTCTCCACGCAAGAGCTCCTAGGAAAGCTCAGCTGCAGCGAAGTGTGTTAGACTGGGGGATGTGGGAAAAATGGGTCTTGGACACCAGTTTTGATGCAACTGGTCTCTTTTTGGGTAATCCTGTATCCTCTCCCCTTGCTTTTCTTAAGTTTCTGTTAATTTTTCTTTTTACAATTATATGTCTTTAATAATTTTTATAATTTATATACCTTTGTCCGACTGGGGGAAAGACTAAAGGCGTTACCTTAACAGAGCGCTTCCAGCAGTTTCTGGGACGTTAGCTGTCTCACTGAGGTTGTTCAGGTATTCCTATCAAACCTCAGCTCTGGAGCAGACAACACACCCACTGCAGCACAGGTTGATTTGTTGGAGCCAAACCATTAACCAATTCCCGTAGAGCACCTGGTGACTTTTGGTGCTCTCTTAGTAGGATTCAGCTGATAGAGTCTGGTCACCATCCCTCAACTTGAAAACTTCTCAAATCTGATGGAGGTGTGACCATGTAGATTCCTCTTATTCAATGTCTGCTTGTGCGACCAGGGCATGAAGGAAAGGACATGTGTTGTGCTGCACTTAGTAAACTGTTGACTGCTGGGTGTTACGTCAGAGCAAAATCTTCTGTTTCCTCTATTAGCTGGTGACAGAGGCGAGGGTTCGCTGCCTGTAGCTGAACCTGCCCAGTGTAGATAGTATCGATGGGACCTCCTGGAAGACCTTCAAGAATAGCCAGCTGAAGAATCACGCCATAACATCTGGTAGATGTGCATTTCACGTATGTTAGTAAGGTCTCGTCTGCTTCCGAGTGCCCAGGCTGCCAGTACTGTGGGAAAACAGATTTTTTTTTTTAACCTATCTCATATAATGGGGGGAAAAGCCTCACCTGTGCCTGTTCCATTGGACGCCTTTTAACAACCATCCTCAAGGGTGCCATGGGACAGCCTGCTTCGAGCTGTACCTTTTGATTTCTTGGGGAACAAAGTGATTGTGGTTACTTGCTGTCAGAGCAAATGCTCATTTTGAGGTGCAATCACGCCAGTGTTACGGAGTTGGCCCTGGCTCTTCTGGGTCCGTGGGTGGAGCTGAGAGATTAGCGTATGGAGACAGCAAACTGCAAGGAGTGAAAAGGTATGATCTGAAATTCCTCAGATGTGAGAGACAAAGAGCTGTCGGCAGGATATTTGGCATGGGAGGGACCACTGATTGTGAAACGCGCTCTTCCACCTTCGTCAGCCATAGCCGAGACTAGAGAGCTGTTCAGGCATGCTCCAAGATGCTGTTCTCTCACTGGCTTACATCAAGGTAGGGATAAACTGTGCAGGCAAACACCCCTTTGATCGAGGGAGGCTCCTGCAGCGACTTGCGTGGTGTCTTACTGTTCTTCATGCCAGTGTGACACTTTCTTGTCAAGTTGCACGGACTCATGTATCGTACACTTTGTATGTCGTACGCGAGTTGGGCGTCAGCTTGCAGACAGCATTCACTGAGCTCTGCGTCTCCCTTCTACAGAAGCAACAAAACTTCATATCTGTAAAATAATAAAATAAAAAAGGCAGCCCAGAGTCAACATTCTCCTTTCTGTAATTACAGCTAAACTTGCCGAGTCCCAAAGTGTCTTTTTTACCCACTTTTGGTGAAAATAGCTTCTTTTAAAAATGTTTCTTACACGAGTTACATGAGTGTCTTTATTCTTCTAAAAAGATTCCAGAGAAAGTGGTGGAAGTACTGAAATTTATAATTTGGGGGTGGGGGGTGTGTGTGTTAAGTTATTGTTTAAACTGAATGTACTTTATTCCTTTGAGGCATTACAAATTGACTTAATGAATTAACAACTTTTGAGTGAGCAACCTTGGTAGCCTGGGGTCCTGACAGACCTTCTTGGGTGAATTGTGGTGGGGTGGCTTGTAACATAACTACTGCAGAAGTGTCTACCCTTCCTCCCTGATGAGGAGGAGAATGGGATATGTGACATCTTGCCTGCTTCTTATCCCCATCCTGGCTATCAGTTTAAACCATCGATGAAGATGAGGGGGCTGTACTGTGGTGGCTGAGGAATTAATATTCTCCTCCAGGGTGCCCTCTCCTGAGATGTGGGTGGTTACCCTGGCATAATAGCCATTGGCAGCATCTATCTGTAACTGGTTACAACCTTTGCAGATTTTAAGCTTTAATTTTCTGGGTGATTCCCTGAAAGTAATCCTTTCACAAATACGGACCTCATATCCCAAGCAAGCATGGTATTAGAAGACAGGTCCAAATATACAGAGATTATTGAGCAATGTAGAGAGTAGTGAGTTCACATTTTAAATGTAAGCAGAAGGCCTGTTTGCTTTATAAAGTCCAACAGGATTTCAGCAGTTTGCAGCAAGCAGGGTTGGCTGTAATTTGTGATTGTGCTCGTGATCTCCACTTGCTGCTCACAGCACCGGTTGGTAGGTGAGAAGAGTATAAATGGTGTATGGGTCCCTCACTAATTTTGCTAAGGGCTTGAGGAATGTGAAGGCAATTACCTGGATGGGTGTCGCAGGTGGAACTGGAGGAGTGGATGATGCTTGGGCAATTGGATGTTGTAGTTAAATGGGAGAGCTGGACTCAAATTGACAAAGCAAGATTCAATAAGGCAGGTACAAAATGTTATGGTCAGCAAAGCAGGGAGACATTTACTCTTTGAAATATTCTTTGACCTGTTGTTGGCAAATTTGAGTCAACTGTGCAACAAATTGTGTTGGAGGTGATGGGGGAATGGATGATCAGGTGTAGCATTGGTGCATCTCTTTTAGCTGAGCCACTGGGGCATTTGCTCGGGATGCGGGAGCTGGAGCCTGCAGTCCCCATCACGCAGGAGACAGCCTTGAGGTCCCCTTGCTAGGCGAAGGGTGTTTTGGACAGTTGCTCTGAACGTGTCCTGCCGATGCTGCTGTCTCCTGCACCGAGGCTGTCCATTAGATCAGCAACAGGAATTCACATGGCTTGAAACTGAAATCATTCAGCTTATGGTGGGGTCACTGTGTTATTGAGTCGTACTCCTTGCTTCCCGCCATCTTGCCACGACCTTTGCGGTAGATCACGTGTAGTGGAACAACCTCAGCAGACTACGAGCGTGCCTGTGGGCCAGCATCCCTGCAAGGGCTCAGAAGAGGTGGTGAGCGTTCCAGGAGCGCCGACCGAGCCGTAGAGGCAAACAGCGCTGCAGTGCTATCCATGTCCCGAGGCGGTGGCACGAAGCGCTGTGGTGGATGAGCCTGTTCTGCGGAGAGGTGTGTTGGTTGCGTGGGTTCAGATCCCCCTCGGGCAGAACAGAGGTTTGGATCCAGGTACTTCATATCCGGAGCGAGCGTTGCCACTACTCGTCTTCTGCAGCAGCCTGTCTCCTCCAGCTGCCGCCAGCTTGTGAATGGTGTCTGAGTCAGCCCCATCCAACTGGTTTTTATTAAAAATGGCTGAAGTGGAACAAGCCCATGATTTAACCAGGAAAAGCAAACCAATGGTTTTTGTACGTTATTTTGGAATAAATTAATATCTGGGATTTTATTGTTGGGGACTCTTGTGGGCTTTGGTTTCTTGGTCTGTCTGGGTTTTTTTTGATTGTTTTAATTATCCAGTGAAGTCATGGAACGATCCATAGATTCTTACGGATAAATTGCTGCAATAAAATGCAGCCCTCTAGCCAAAACTAGTTGGACTCTGTTCTCGCTCCTGCTTTGTTTAGCAAGGCACTGTACATAGCCATAAAAATTGCTGCCCTGCGAAGTCCTTTCCTTGTACGTACGCATGCTCTCTGTCCCTCCAACTGTTTTCTACATTGCACCACCCTCTTGTACAGGAAAAATGTCCTTTTGACATTTATGTATACATATTAAAAATACTAGGGGATTAGTGTCAGGCAACCACAGTAGATAAATTTAGGCTAAACTCTGAGGAGTAATCTGACTTGTTTTACACTATGCAGTTTGTTTCTAACTCAAGTTGGAGAGCTCTGAGCAATAAAATTGATGAAAGGTTTGGAAAAATCATACTGTTGAGAAAAAGCTAGCCAAGATGCATTTGCGCAGAGAGGAGCATTACTGAGTGATAAAGGGGTGCTGTGATGAGACAACTGTCATGATGGAGCAGTCTTAAACAAGGATGAGCAGTAGCGAAATCCAGTTGTGGCAGGGAAGATGCAGACTGAGATTAGGGCAGTTGAAGAAATAACCAAGGGAGGCTTCAAAACTGTAATCGCTTAGAGGAAACAAATTCAGGGTGACATCAGATGTCTATGTCAGCCTGTGAACCCGCTCAGGGCTGGAGGCTGCACCTCTGACATCTTCCAGCCCAGCTATTTTGTTGTGCAGGCAGGAACTAGATCCAGCTTGGCAATGCTTCTTCTTGTTGGTTTGGATATCCTGTGTGTCATCCCTGTGCAGCCTTAACGAGGCGTGGAGATTCCTGGTAATCCTAATAAAAAGGCATGCAGTGGGAATCATAGACAATGACAGATCAGTGTGAGTCACAGACAGACTCACTCGTGTTTATAAAAGCTCTGCGATAAAGGTGATTTTAAGTAGTCTCTCTATTGTGCTGCGGGTGTGTGGCTATAGTTTGGGGGTTTTAGCCATTTAGTCATTTTCAGTGACTTTGGGATCACTGGCTATACTTTCTGCATGATTCTTTTTTTCCATTTTTCCTACGAAAATGAGATTTGATAGCACATCTCTAGCAGCTGGCTGCTGTTGACATTACAGCAGTGTGCTCTTATTTCTTTGACGAAAATGATTATCTGAGGAGTTTTCATGAGGCGGGCTTCATGAAAACTAGAGACAACGTTGCTTTATTTTTTTCTGTATCTGCATGCCTTTTCCTTGCAGCTGAGAGCAAGGTCAGTCTCTCCTGTGTGCTGTGCTGCTGTGTGCATGGACCACCCCAGGCAGGAGCCTTGTCTCACCTGCCGTTGCCCAGTGTCGTCTTTCTTGCAGGGAGATCAAATGAATGACTACATGGTCATGAAGTCTGGAGGTGGGGTGCGGGGGTGGGAGGGCACAAAAAAACCCAGGCAGCAGAAGGTCAGGTCTTTCAAGGGCTGGGGAAGACGATGCTTTGTTTTGACCCTTGTAGGAAGCATTTACTCACTTATTTCAAAATGTTGTTCAAAATGTCTGTTTGACATTTGGTTTCAGCTCAGGGTGTGTATTTGTTTTGTTTTAAAGCTAGTCATGTGCTTAAGGTTATGCTTAAACTTAATCCTCATGACTAAAAATGGTCTTAGAGCCGTGCCCAAGCGTTTGGTGCAGAAGTGCTGGCTGTTAGTGGCCCTGCTGCGTTCTTCCATCCTGCCAGGTTGGCCATGTGGTTGTGGTGTCCCAGGGATGGGAAAGGAACAGTGATAACTGTTTGATAAGAAAGTGAGGAACAGACTTTTCAGTCATAAACTGTAGACAAGCATGACTATTACCGTATGCAAGAAGGAAGTCTCTTTTGTCTGTAGCTATTAATTACTGGTTTAATGCTATTACGCTTCATATCTGGATGACAAACATCAGAAAAATGATGACCATCAGGGTCAAAGGATATTTTGTGCACTAGGCGTGATAAATAATGATGAAAAAACCTACATAAAACCCAAAAGTGTCCAGTGGTATGGAAAACAAAACTCTGGGCTAGGCTGGAAGTAGTTGTTTCACTTTCTCTTCTGAAAACTGCTTCTTCCTGAAGCACAAGGAGGAGCAGCTCTGGTTGCTGGCTTTGCTTTACTCTTTTCTTTTCCCCACCCTACAGACATTGCCCCTGCAGTTGTCCGCTGTGTTCTTGGAAGGTCACTGCAGAAGGCAGTTCCTAGTCTGTATGGTCGTCTTTCCCCCACCGCCACCTTGGGAAAACCCAGATTTAAAAATGCTTTTGCAGCAGTTTTCAGGTAGAAATGCAGATGCCAAGTAGTGCCAGCCTTTGGAAGAGGCAAGGGAATTCAGTGTAGACGCTCAGGGCAGAGGGTTGTCCTGTTGCTTAAAAGCTGGAGGAAAGTTACTAAGTGACCAGGTTCTTACTAATGGTGTAGAGGGTTGGTAAACTCATCATTACAAGTATGTGCAGAAATGTGGCAAGCCTCGTGGTGTTTGAGGTTTTCATTTAAAGCCTTTGATCCTGGGGGCAAATAGGTAAGGCAGTTTCAAGAGCTTGTTAAGTCTATTTGACTTCAAGATTGTGTAGAAAAGCTGGAAAGTCTGAAAAAAGGCTCACAAAACTAAAATAAAAGCATGATGGGTTATCTCTTCGAGTACCCTCTTTTGCCCTATTCCCCCTAGCAGGGAGATTTTGACGCCTGGTGTTCGCAAACCTGGAGCTGCAACGTTCCCGGTGGCAGGGAAGGACGGTAGCCCGTGCTGACTGATTGATCCCCAGGGCTTTTGCAAAACATTGCAATGAAAGTCAGGCCCTGTAAAAGCACGAGGTTGCTGTAAAAATCAGGAGATTTTAAAAGGGAGGTTTAAAAATAGGACAGGTGTTTTTTGTGGGAACGTGAGTCACTAATGCTGTATGCTTCTCTCTGCAGCTGCAATGGCTGTAGTTTTGAGTTGGGTGGATAGGTTGGCTGAGGGTCTCTGGTGTGCTCATCTGCCACGAGAGGGCTCTGCTGATCAAGGGTTCCCAAGGTGTGCTTGGCCCCGTTCCCTACAACCCTTGCCAGGTGAGCCACCGGGTCTCTGGGCTTTGGCCAGCCTCTTTACCACCACCACGGCAATAGCAGCTGGCATGGGCCAGGCTGGTTGTTTAGGTGCTCAAGGGATGGTGAGCAGTTGGGTAGAACCTGGGGTGCCCTGCAGATTTGCATTTCTGAGCCAGCAGTTCTCTCGTACCTTCTTGGCACGCTGCCTGGCAATAGGAATGGCTGCAGGGGCTCTCCCAGGGTGCTGCGCTGCTGAGTTTGCTAGGGTAGATCTCTCTTTATTGAGGTTAATGAGCAAGAGGATTCCCAACCTGGTGTATGGGCAGAGCTTTGTCATGCAGCCCTGCGTAATGTCCCACTCAAGAAACAGGCCTTTCTGAACAGAACTTGGGGTACCCTTATTTCTAGATCTCTTTTTTTTTTTTACACAGAATTTTTTTTTTTTCCCCATAAACACTAGAAGCACAAGTGCTGTAGACACTGTGATTGTATCTTCTGTACAATGAAATAAGGAAGGGAGAGTAGTGAAAACAAGTGGCGGAAAACTTGCCAACTGACCTGTCCTCAGACTTTCACCTGGGGCTGGGATATGGTTGACTTCAATGCAAATTTTGCTCGCTTCAGCCAGGGCTGGGCTCCATCTTTGCTAAGCATCAAACTGATGCTAATAACTTTTCTAGTCATCTTGACTGTCCAGTTGGTGCTCCTTCATGTCTTATATTGCATGTGTGTTCTTAGAAGACAGTCAAGTTTGGTCTATTTGTTGATAAATTGCTACCAATTCAATACGAGAAGATTATTCAACAGCCAGTTTATTCTGTGGCTCCAGTATTTCCTGTGAGAGCTGCCTCTGCATTCGGTAGTGCTTGAGGATGGGTTGAAATCTCTGAAGATTGCTGAGGCTTTTATGTATTCCCCAAAAGCTGTAAGTCTATGATAGTCATGTCAGGGATGGAGGGGAGGTATCCAAGCACACATGGTCCATCCCAGGACACAGATGCCTTCTGTGCTGCAGAGGGGCGTTGACGGATGTCCTGTACCTTCAGGGAATGAGTTGTAAAAGGTGAGGAAGGTGGGAGAGGGCCATGACCACACGTGTAAGTGTCTGTTGATATGCGCTTTTGGTATCGCTGGAGTACCTAGTCTGGTCTGCAGTAATTGTTGAGGCATATCCAGAGATTCACCTGCTACCATCGTGTACAATTTAAATTGAGGGTTGCTTTGTTGTTTTGGCTGCTGAATAAACTTCCTGAATTGAGTCACAACTTCATGGGTGCCTTCAAAAATGAAGCAGGCTCTATGATGGGCATGACAGACCGAAAACCAAAGTCTGGACAACGGAAATTTGAAAGGAATAGCCGAGTTACTTTTTAAACGTGAAATAAATAGCACTGGTGAAGGTAAACTGGAGCAGAACTGGTCCTACACAAGTTCCATGTATACTTCTCTCTGGGCACATGCAGCAAGCGTCTTTATGTATCGTCTGTGCTGGACTGGAAGAGCCGAGGCATTTTCTGTAGGTCCAACACCAGGGACTTTTTAGAACGTGGATGGAAATATTCCTTCTGATAATGTGGCATCTGTGGGGATGTGTGGAGAGGCTGGTGATACTCGTACATGCTAGTAACAAAACACGTCTATTTTTCTTTCTTAGCTTCCTTTACAATCTCTCTTCGTACGGTGGACAACATCACAGTTATGATTAAACTGAGACCCGGTGTTTCACCAAGCTGTCAAACTCGTGTTAAAAATGACATCAGGTCTGAACTCAAGATAAAGCCTGGGGAGAACGTGACTTTTACCTTCACTTGTAGTACTCCAGAGAAGTATTTCATCATGGAAATTCAGAAAAATATTGGTAAGATACAGTTTTTAAATTTTTCCCCCAATAATAATTTTCCTCCAGTAAAACTACATACCTATTTTTCCTCTTACTGTATTAAAGTATCCCCTGTAATCTTGGGTAAGAAGTCGTCTTTGGACACTGATAAATAACCCTGAATTACTGAAACTACGCATGTTAAACAAGTATTATGGCTGGCAGAATTAATGTTAATTTGACTGTTTTGGAAACAGTTAAGTGATAGTTTGTTGCATCAATTCCTTGCTGCCTTCCCTTCTCCTACAGTTTTTAAACCCATCAAAGAATCTTTTTTCCCTTCCAAAGCCTCTGAGCACTGATAATGATATATTACCCACATTATTAATTGAACAGCTTGATTGTGTCTGTAAGGGCAACAGAAACATTGAAGACATGCACGTGTTTCCTTATATTTAATGAACGTTATTGAAGTCACGAAACTGAAAATTTGGAAGTGTTGTAACTAAACCTTCATTTGCTTTGAATGTGATCCCTGGTGTATGTATGTTAATGTACTTTTTAATGGCATGAACACGTGCTACTTTTCAACAAGATCCCAAACTTCATTGGGCATTCAGTCTTTGGTAACATCTTTGCTATTTTTGGGGTGGTGTTCAAGGATAGTTCTCTTCACATTTTGGAGTTTTATTCATGTGGTTCATGCAGATAGTAATGTTCACAATATTTCATTACATATTTGTAAGATGCATTTGTGATATTTCTTCTTTTAAGTTGGAGCCTAGACATAAATTAAAGTATGCTTATTTTTAGTGTCCAGCTTGAAATACCAATCATCTGGATTTTTCAGAGAAAAGTTTTCTAGGTTCTCCCCAGAATCCTGCAGTGGCAGTTGTTGTTACTCATCACTTCTGCAAAACCTGGGCCACAGGTTGTTCATCAGGGCACCAAGAAAAAGAAGATACAGTTCACGGCAAGAAGTGGAAAACTTAAAGATGAATGTTTTGCCAGGAATTTTCTGAACGAGATGTGATAAAATCGGTTCTCTAGAGCCATGACTTCCAGCTCTCCTGATGTTGAATTTCACCCTTCTGCTCATTCAGCTCTCTACCCTGTTCAGTAAATACCTTCTAAATTCTTCAGCAAACAAGGTGGGGATACTACAATGAATCCCTTCTATTAGTCAGCCTGACTAAAGCAGGTTTATCCTGTCTACTTTATGGGCTAGGAGTCCTGTTTAGAGATAGCATGTGACAATGTTATAGGACTGGTTTTCAATGCATATAGAAGTTAAGAGCAACCTAAAAATTGTGAAAATAGCAATAAAGCGGAAAGTGTCAAATGCCTTATTTACTTGAATGCTTTCCATAGTGTATCACGGCTGTTCTCTTTCTGCATTTAGACTGTGTGTTGGGTCCGTGTCCCTTTGGAGATGTTCATCTTTACCCACCGGGGCTACCTCGCCTTAACAGGACTTTCATCTGGGATGTGAAGGCGAGTACAAAGGCTGGACTTGAACTGAGATTTTCTACCCCGTGGCTAAGACAGATTGAACCAGGAGAGACGTGCCCAGATGTCGTTAGCTACAACATCAACAGCTGTATCGATAAGGCCACAGTCAACATTGGTACCTTCTGCAGGAACGGCTCCGTGTCTCGCATCAAGCTGCTGGGAGGAGTCGTCATGTCTCTGCACCTCCCATGGGACTCGCCCCTCACCACCTCGGGCTTCAGCATAGCTAACAGGGCTTCCATAAAACGTAAGTAGAGAGTAGTGTTTCCTCACCTGTCATCGCCTCGTGCAGATTGCAGCAGAATTCTTTAAACCTTTCTTCTCAGGTAACCTTCTAGTTTTGGTGCTGCTACCCCTAATTCCCTTCCACTTCACCTTTTCTAAAAGCCGTTGCTGTGTGGTTTTTAGTTTGGTAGCTGTTGCTCTTCTAGTGTCAAAATATCTTCGTTTGATCGGTTATCCTAGTAATTACAAAAACTGTTGTGAAGCTGCTTTTGGTGCGCATTACTCATTTTCAATTGCTTTAAATTTCCTAAAACTTAAACATACTTGCGCTGTTGTTTCTATTTTTTCAGCTAGGTGAGACTAGACAGCATAATTAGAATAAGCCAAGAGTTTTTTGCTGGTTGCAGTGTGTAGTTGGATTTGTTTATTTTTAAATAAAGCTTCCTTAACTTGCTGGAGTCTCAAACAAATGCCTCTCTTCAGGAGAGGAAGGTGGGAAAAGGGGAAGCAGTGCCTGGAAGGCACAGGAGGCTGCTTAAATACAGCTATCTGTTTCAACCTGCACAGTAACATAAAATGTTGTGTAATAATCTTCTTAAAATACCTGGAATATTATATAGCAATCAGTGGGTTACTTTGTGATCTCGTGACAAACGCTCTTTAGGAGATGTTCTTGTGCTTTACTTGATTTCTGCAGTTGTTGCCATCAGTTATAGAAGGGACCTGGTCCAGGTTCGAGCTTCTAGAACATGAGTTTTTGTAATTCCTGGCACTCCTCCCCCTAGAGTGGGTCCATAATCTCTGTACGCAACTTCATGCTGCCAAGAGTCATCCAAGCATGAAGTGTCTTACACGGTCTTCATGGTTCACGTTCATGTTTTATCATGCGTATTTGAGGCTCTTTGCTGGCGTGCTCTTGTTAGATCTGGGAGGTTTTTGGACAGAGAGCTCCGTGCCGGTATAAAAGCTCACATCTTTTGTTTCCCAAAACCCAGTGAAGCAGAAGCAGTTGTAGGTTGCGTATTTGCTCTTGTAAAGCCAGGACCAGAAGTAGGAACTGGGATATTTCCTTTCCAAAAAATAAAGGCCTCTCCGTCCATGTGTTTGAAAGGTAAACCCACTAAACTGAAAATACAGCATTAATATATCCCTTACCTTTTCTGTAATTGAAAACAAAAGCATCAACTCAAATATATGTTTTAATCTGAGGGCTTTGTAATAACCTAACCTGTAGCTGAAATGGATGATCTAACTGTCAAAATAAAAATACTCTGCTGCCAGCGTGCTGCATATGCCAGTGTGTCGTCTTTAATTGCAACTTGTTTTGTTTGGTTCCCCCCCCTCATGTTTTAGGGTTATGCATTATTGAATCCATTTTGAAGGGGGAGTCTTCAATCACCCTGATGTCCCCAAACTATCCGCTCGGCTTTCCAGAAGATGAGCTCATGACGTGGCAGTTTGTGATTCCTTCCAACATGAGAGCAAGCGTGTTTTTCCACAACTACAGCCTCTCCAACTGCGAAAGAAAAGAGGAGAGGGTGGAGTACTACCTCCCCGGCTCCCTCAGCAACCCAGAGGTGTTCAAGCTGAGCGACAGCCAGCCTGCCAATATCGCTGGCAGTTTCAACCTGTCCCTGCAGGGCTGCGATCAGGATGCCCAGAACCCAGGCATCCTCCGCTTGCTCTTCCAAGTCGTCGTTCAGCACCCGCAGGTCGATGAGAGTAAGTACCTGCCTGCCCCTTCTGCTGCTTTTGCTTACAGGCGCCTGGGCTGAGCACCTGTTGTGGCTTAACCTCAGTCGGCAACGGAGGTGGCACCACGCAGCCACTCCCTCACTCCCCACCCCCCCGGTGGGATGGGGGAGAGAATTGGCAGAGCAAAAGTGAGAGAA
>NW_008825495.1:1285166-1288159 GCF_000699105.1 Pygoscelis adeliae | reverse complement strand
ACTACTGAGCAACAACTAAAACATCGGTGTGTTACCAACATTGTTCTCATCCTAAATCCAAAACCCAGCGCTGTACCAGCTACTAGGAAGGAAATTAACTCTATCCCTGCCGAAACCAGGACAGCACCACAAGGAAGAGAAATATTGGGGGTTTTTGTCATTTTTCTTGAACTTTGGACCCTCTTTGAGTTTAAGGAGGTGGGTTGCCAAGCAACGCTGAGGCCTGTTTTACTGCCCTGGGTACCACTGGCCATCATTATGGCAAGGCAGACGATGATGTTAAAATTTGCAATTTGTGATGGAGTATAAAGCTTCATTGTAGATTTTACACTGTAGCTTGTAAACAGAGATTCCTTTCCTTTTCCAGCACCTGCACCATGTAATTGAAAAACGCCTTTAACACCTGCGGTATTGGGTCTTGCATGTTGTATAAACAAAGCTAGCTTTTCCTTGCGACTGTGTTCCCTCTGGGGGCCTGATCCGGCTACCAGGCAGGGACTGTAACTGCTTGATCGGAATTGTCCAGGCTCACGTGTCGCTGACTGTTCTCCAGTACAGAAATCAAGTTCAAGCTTATTTGGACAGTTTTATTTTCAGCTGTAAGATTCAACATTTTAAAGATAATTCTTAAAATGTGAGCCCAGGTTTCTGCTCGGTGTGTAAGCAGTCGCGCTTAGCCAGACGAAACGTCTGTCACGGCTGGTCAGGATCCATAGCATGAACTGGTGAAACTGGAGATGTAAAATTGTCTTCATACTACTAAGGGCATCAATATGCATTTCTTTCCTTCCTTTCTTCCTCCCACTGAATTTTTAATTTTGCTTCCTAGGGAAGCCTGAACATCATCTAGTGTGAAGAAGTCACACTAGACATGGAAGGTGTCAATAAGATACCCCAATGATAATACCCCTACACATTTGGATGTTCTTTAGGTTTCTTGCTGCTTGTTGCTACACTAAGAAATTTTTTTTTTCTGTTTTCTTGCCCCAGATTCACACAGGCTTAACACAATGATGTGTAATACCGCAGCTTCTATCTAAAAACAGAAATAAAAGGCCTGGCTAGGTAATGAGCTATGCAATAAGTGATTTATCCTCTAGCTTCTTAGCTCTGACCTCAGTTCATGGTGGAGGTTAATAGTCAAGGTGCCCTCACTGCAGAGGACCAGGTGGAGGGAAGTCCACACTCCAGACTACCACTGCAGCAGGAGCTACTTAGAGGCTTTAAGTCATTTTAGAAGGAATGAAGTTTGAATGGCCTGTACCTTGAAGTCTTGTACCCAGAAAGGGTCTGTAGCATCTCACCACTGTAATCCTCAGTTCTTTGTCTAGTCTGGCTCCATTCATGAACAGCAAATCCTCCCAAAATTGTTGTTAACCAAATCATGTTTGCTTACGTTTATTGTGTGTTGCACCTTGGAAGCCAGACAGAGTGAAAACATTGTATAGAGTTAATTAGTTTTATCTCCCTTCTACTTTGGAAAGCAAAGAGGAATTTTAATATATTTATGGCCAGTAGACAAGACGATAATCACCTAAAAAATAAAAAACAGGTTGTCATTTATTGAATGAAATGCAAGTAATAAACCACTTGGATTTAAGAGACAACAGTGGTTTCTCTAGAGATTTTATAGGATTTCAGGAGTGATTTTGTAGTTATATAAGTTCCACCAAAGATTCAAATTCAGCCCTCAGGACAGTATTGAAACTTTTATTAAAACAAAACAAAACAAAAACAAAAAATGCCATCTGCAGTGTACAAGTTAAACATGGCGCTTATTAAAAATGCATTGGTATCTGCATATTCTCAAAGCTTCCCAAACATTTGGGTATTCCACAGCTGTCTGTGGTACTTGTCATTAAATAAGAGGAAAATATAGCTCTTTCCAATCAAAATAATTTCTTGATCTAATCCTCTCTGTGTATAGCTGCCGCAAAAAAACCAAACCTCTGAAGAATGAGTAACCTTGCGGTAGAAATCATAGATTCTGTGCTTGGTTGTGACAATGACTTGGAGATTTCTGCCTGACCTCTTGCCTTTTTGTGTGTCTGATTTCCCACACAGGAGAAAGCTATTTTATTCACCTTTTGTTTATGCCTTTGAGATCCATAGCTAAAAACAGAAAATTAAGAGTAATAATAGTGTGTGTGTATATATATTCTTTTTTTTTTAATCTGTGCTTTATAGAATCACAGAATGGTTTGGGTTGGAAGGGACCTTAAATATCATCTAGTTCCAACCCCCCTGCCATGGGCAGGGATACCTTCCACTAGATCAGGTTGCTTTCTTTGACATCAGAGACACGTGCCTTGTTAACAGCATAAGGATGCTGTGTGCATGTGATATCTATCATTGCACATGATAGTTAATCTTTGAAGTAGGCTACAGCCATAATCTTCAATTTATGTTCCTCTTTCCTTTCTTCTCCCCCTTCCAGACGTTCCAAGTATTTGCAACTGCCATTAGCTTACGTGGGGGAAGGTGTTTGTCATCCCTGCTTACCCCTGTTGTTCTGACTTGCTGTAGCAAGTCATCTAGGATATCACAGACTTGCAGAATGGCTGAGGTTGGCAGGGACCTCTGGAGGTCATCTAGTTCCAAACCTCTGCTCAAGCAGGGTGAGACAGAACAGGTTGCCTAGGGCCGTGTCCAGTTAGGTTTTGAGTATCTCCAAAGACTTCACAACTTCTTTGGGTAACCTGTTCCAGTGTTTGACCACCCTTGCATTAATTTTTTTTAATGTTTGTTGCGGTTTAACCCGGCAGGCAGCTAAACATCACACAGCCGCTTGCTCGCTCCCCCACAGTGGGATGGGGGAGAGAATTGGGGGGGGGAAGTAAAATTCACGGATTGAGATAAAGACAGTTTAATAGGACAGAAAAGGAAGGGAAAATAATAATAATAATGATAAAAGAATATACAAAACAAGTGATGCACAATGCAATTGCTCACCACTCACCGACCGATGCCCAGCCAGTTCCCGAGCAGTGGTC
>NW_008825495.1:1254549-1284769 GCF_000699105.1 Pygoscelis adeliae | reverse complement strand
CATCTTTGTGGCTCTTTGGCCTTGCTCCAGTACATCCATGTCTCTCTTGTACTGGGGAGCCCAGAACTTGACCCAGCACTGCAAATGTCTCACCAGTGCTTTAGCAGAGGGGTAGCCTCACCTTGCTCAACCTGCTGTTGATGCTTTCTAGCATAGCCTAGGAGGCTGTTGGCCACTTTTGCCTCAGCGGCACGTTGCTGGCTCATATTCCACTTGGTGTCCACCAGGACCCCCAGGGCTTTCTGCAAAGCTGCTTTCCAGCCCCACTCTTGCAAACTTGCTGATGGTGCAGTCTGTCCCATTAGTGAAAATGTTAAGCAGTTTTGGCCTCAGTACATGCCTCCTTAAGCAGATCTTTGAGCTGAATCTCACTGTTTGAGAGAGGCTGCCAGGGATGATGGTCTCTGTGTGCGCCTGGGCACCTCAGGTCCAGCGAGCTCAGAGCATGTTACAAGGCTTCCTGCAGCAGCTGGTGTGCGGTGCGGTACAGGGAAAGGGGTGAACTGCAAGAGAAGTGGTGGCTAGTGATGAGGAAGAGGAAGGAGCTCTTTACTTTTCAGGGTTAACTCTGCCAGCTCGCAGGTTTGCTTTTTACAGCTAGTCAGAAAATATTTCTGGAAGAATGATTTTGAGCAATTAAATGGAAGGGCAACGTGGTAGTTCGGTCACGTCATTGAAGGAAACCAAGCAGTCTAGCAAGGCTTGGTCCTCAGCCTTCCCACCGGCATGGTGACAGACTTTGATAATTTGTGGCATCTCTGTATGTTTTTAACTGCCAAACAGAAGAGGCTTTTAGGAAGTATCTTTGAAGGCTCTAGTGACCTTCGTGATGTCTGCCAGCACTTCTGCTGAAGTACAGTACTTGGCAGTTTTTTCCCTTTTGAACCATATTGGTACTTGCATTTAAATTAGCTTAATCTTTAACTGACTCCAGACTACCAGATGTGCTTAATTACTGACTTTGGACAATTTTCTTCAGCTTGGCTCTGAAAAACCTAAACTAACAAAAAGTTAGCTGAGATGGTAATCTTGAAATAAATACAAAATTTGAGAACAGAGAACCTTTTTCCTATCAACTGTTGTATGATCGGTAGAACTGACTTTAAAAGAAATACAAGAAACCTCTTAGGGAAAAGAAATCTAACATAGTAGGCTATAATGTAAGGAGCTCAGCCAAACTTTTTCAAAAGAGGCTAACATACGTGTTACCCTGTTATAGCTGGGAAGTGGTGGGGAAATTGGTTTTGTGTGTGGAAGGGCTCAAACTTCTAAATTAGAAGAGTGACATGATACTGCCTGAATCTGTATTACACTGATGGAAAGAAGTAAATAATGTTTTCTTAGCTAATACAGAAATAGCTATAACAGCTGCTCGTCTAATGGGGTGAGAAGAGACGGAGGAAGTTCTGCTTCACACCATGCTTCTTGCCAGTAATTGCTCTGGGGTGTGTTTTTGTTGCAGATGTCACCCATTTGGTCGACCTGAGCAAGGAATGGAATATGACTGTAACGATACACTTTGAAGGGTGGCCCAGCCGCATCCCGCTCATGTCTGAACCGATATGCCTGATCTGTAAGAATCCTCGCACCTGTGACCGCGTCTTGACTTTGGTGTCTGGAGCCGTCTACAAGATCTCCTTTCTGTGCAAGGACTTGTCCCGTCTGAGGATCACAGCTGAAAAAGGCATAAGTATGACAAAAGTGGCTTAATGTTGTTTCCTAGGGAATGCTTTTGCATGCTTTTCCCCAGTGGTCAGCCAAACCTTCTCTCTCGCTTGGGCTTTAAATAGAGTGAGGTTGGAAACCCAGCGTTGGCCAGCTGGGAGATGGATACAGTAAATCTGGAGGTGGCCTTGTTGTTCACTACGTCGTTCTACCTTTAAAGATAGAAACTGCATAGCTATTCTTAGAAGGGAAAGAACAGAAAGCACCTAAGAATCTTTTTGCTGAAAACTGTAAAATAAGGAAACAGAACAGGAGAGCTGTAAATCTGCCCGTGAAAATGCAGGACCAAGGTAGCCACCAGGAATGCATCTTGTGCTGCTTGCATGTCCACTTGGTGTAGGATTTTCCCAAATGCTTTCAACTACCAGTAGAGAATGAGTTTTAAAGTGTATCTGGACCTTGGCTAGTCTGCAACTGTGGCCCAGTCAGCCAGTGATACAGCAAAAGTAATATCTTGAGTGAGGAATTTTGAATATGTTTGTATCTGTTGGTTTCTTTGGTGTCCTGCACCCTTTTAAGGAAAGCTCTTTAACTACAAATGATACGTGTTTGGGTAAAGGTTACTAAGAGAGGGTATTTTCTCAGGAAAATGCTTGTCTGGGTCTGTGACACAAAACTGACAGTACTCTGGGTATGTGTACTCTGGTACACGGGAAAACTTGCTTTTCCTAGATATTTCCTCTGCAAGAAAAATACAACCCTTGGGACTTGTTTTTGTGATTGCAGGCTGTATCGATATTCGGTGGTGTCAGAGGAAGATCTATTCCTTGTTGGTGCCCAAGGTTATTACCCAATTGCCAATTCGACTGCATAAGTTTATTTGGAAGCTCTTGGCTCCCGATTTGATCAACATAGAAATTACTTCTCCGTCCTTGAAACTTCAGCAACACGTCCCAGAGCAGAGGTGCAACACAAGCTACAGTTACAGCATTGTTAGTGCCACCCCAGAGACCGAGTTGAATGTTGGTGTATTCTGTCCTGGTGGATCCATTGAAAAGATTCAGATGAGGAATAATATCACCATATCCTTAAAAACATTTGGTAAAGGATTCCTCAATGAGTCTAACCATCAGGATCTGAAAATGTCTTTTGTGCCACATATTAAAGGTAAGGTAGTGGTTTGTACTACTTTGTTGTACAGTGTTGGATCTCAATATGCTTGTTAGAGCACATATGAATAAATAGAAATGAGTTCAATTCTTTAGAGTCTAGTCCTAGAGTCATTACTAGGATCGATCTTTATCTGAATCAGTGAGGTGGTTTATTCCTGGAAGAAGGAAGGAACTTTGTACTCTATATAGTAGATAGCTGTTTGTGGGTAATTCTGCAGATATATCTGTGCTAATTGGGATAATTACTGATATGGAAGGGAGGATAGGTGAGTTGTATTGCTGGTACTGAGATGCAGTTGACTGTATAAATTTGCTGGTTGCAGGTATAAGTGACACTTTTTTGTTATGGAGAAGAAAGACCAGATAATTTTACGTGCTGAAAGAGAAAGCTTTAAAAGAAAAGAAAGTATCAAAACTAAGTTTTCATTCCTTTATTCCTTTCCTTTACTACAGATGAGTGCACTTTCACTGTGAGTCCAGATCCAAAAGCTAAAGTTTACTTGCAGACTCCCAACTGGCCATATGGTCTACCTCCTTATGTCTCCATATCCTGGTACGTCATCGTGCCCAGCAAGCAAGTTGCCCACCTAGGGTTCTCCAAGGACCGCATGGGCATCGCTTGCGAGACGGGCCGTGCCTATGTCAACATAAAGGAAGAGACACTGGGGGCAGAGGAGACCGTGCGCCGTGAGGATGAGCTTCTGCCCGAGCCCCGAAATATGTATCATGACTTCTGGGTAAACGTCTCCAACTGTAAACCTGTGGATAAGACACAGCTGACCTTGCAGTTCTGGGTGACTTTTGCTGACAAGCAGATAGGTGGGTCCTGGAAGGCTGTGGTGGTTTGCTTTACGCTTGTTTCCTTGCTTTCCATTGGGAGAACAGTAATGGATGCTGGTCCACCTTGGGTGTGGGTTTTATGAGATCCCTGCCTTTGGAAATACCTGTCCTTCAAAAACCTCTGAGAGTTACAGCTGGGTACTCCTAGAGGCTGGGGAGGAAGGAGGGTTTTTAATGTGGTTGGTTTTTTGTTGTTTTTTTTTTTGAGACAGAGGATTGCAGGGGGAAGGGGGGAGTGAGACTGAATTTTATTTTCTTTATTTAGTTTAGCTTTTTTAATTGGAGATCACAGCCAGAAGGTATAAGAAGATCAAGTGATGTTTTTTCCCTCCCAAGATCACAGACCTGGTGAACAACTTGGGATTTGATTATGCAGATGTATTCATCCAAGTAGTCATTACTTCACGTTAGCAGTTCAATTAGCCTCAGTGTTCACATGAGCAAGAAATCATCCCTGGGGCAGGTCTGACCATTTAGTGGAGAGTACGCTGACGACTAACAGCAAAATCGGCATTCTTGGTGTCTTTCATTTCTCTGAAACATAAATAATTTAAAAAAAAAAAGGCATTTTTAGGGTAGGCTTTGCTCATGTAAATTTGCTTCACACTTGCACTTCCTCTTCATCTGTGGGAGACTGCTGTCTGTAGAAGTATTGGCTGCACAGGCTAGAACTGAAGTAGTATCAAATTAATTTCTAATTTTGTCCTCTTTTTTCCTGTTTTGTAATGTGTATTTCTTTTAAAACACACAGCATTTTTCTTTGCTCACACGTGGACTTTCCTGATCAATTTTATGACTTAGAAAACCCCAGGTCAACTCAACTTGTGTCTTTTAGAGGAAAGGATTGTATTGAGGGGAAGTTGGTAAAATGTCACTGTTTCCTTTGTTGAATCCCTTTCTGTCTCTCTTTGCACTTTCTTCTCTTCCCTGCCTGTTCAGCCAGAGGCATGTGAGATGTTGCAGGTAAGTTTAGCAGCCCATGAGCTGTATTGAATTCTTGGAGTTGGGGTGGTGGGTTGGTTGGGTTTTTTGGCTGTGCTCCACTGCTAGTAGCAGGAGTTTGTTGTTGCTTGGCCTCCAACCTCTTGGAAATGGCTTGTGTTACCCCGCGGTGAGCACGGCTTGGAAACTCCTGCTCTGCAGGCAGCTGGTATGCTTAGAAACTATTGAGGAGGTTCAAACCCAGCTGGCTTTTAGAAGAAAGCTCAATGTTTTCTCTTTCTTGCTCAGTGTCCATGTACCTTGTCTGTTTGCAGACCTAGGAGTGATAATTGCTGTGGTGGCTGGGGCTGGAGTTCTCATGGCTATTGGACTCACTGTGTGCTGTGTTAAGAAGAAGTAAGTTCATAATTTGGCATGTGTAACTTAGCAGTTCAAGAAAGCATTTCAGGAGAGCTGCTGGGGTCTCTGTTTCACGTGTTGATATAGATCACTTGAACAAGGGTCTGAAGCATGAGGTAGGCAACGTGCTAGCAGTTGAAGTAGTGCACCTCCAAGAATGCTGCTTTACTCTAAATTGATTGCCTTTAAGAGTAGAGCACCATTCCTTGAGTCGCATTACTTCCACCCCCAGTGCATTGCCTACCTTGGCCTTACTTAGCACAGGCTTCTGGCTGTACTGGAAGTAGGGTATTGGTTGGACTTCATCAGCAATTCCTGTGAAATGAAATGACGATGAATGTGGCTGCTGTGCCTGTGGCTGTAGACAAGGCTTTGTTCAGACAAGCTGTAAACTCACTCAGATATACGAAGAGCTATCTTTCATCTACACAACCTCCAGCAACTTCTTCTGGAGTTTGCACATCAAGTGGGAGCATTTTTCTGTGAGATGAGCTCTTGGGGAGAGAACTAGGTTGTGCAAAGCAAACATGCATAGCCTTACTCATGCAAGCAGAGTCTGAAGTCATCGATAGCTTGGGATTTCTGATACATGTATGCTCAGTGCTGGCAGGGTGATTGGGTCCTGGAGCTGTAGGGCTGGAATGAATTTGTGCAATATGATGACTAGAGCAGTTATGAGCACACTTCTCTGCCACACAGGAAGGACTTTACAAATACATGCTTAAAGTCTTCAATTCGGCCTTTGGTCTTCCTACCTTGGGGACAGTCACTCCCGAAAGTGCAATCAAGAAAAGTTGATTCAGCTTTCATAGAGGACCCACTATCTTACTGGTCTTCAGCAACGCTCAGCCTTGTTTTGTGAGGATCTGATGGCCTCTAGGTCCTATTAGTGTCTGTGGATGTTGGGAGACTCAGTACACTGCATAGCTGGGATCCCCATACTTGGGAGGCTGTTGGAGTTAATCTTGCAAACTTCAGGGTCAGCAGAACAGCAGTAGGTAACCAAATAGTGTGAAGTTATTTTCTGCTCTGCCAAAAAAGCATGTCTAGACTCAAGAGTTGTTTTTCCTAAGATTGCAAGTAAAGCCTTCAATCCAGGTAGGCTGCCTGACCCTGGGTAGCTGGGATGGGTAAACAGAAGTTGCCGTTATTGAGTTCAAATGCACCAGCCATGTGTTGTTTCTGACCTGTTAACAATTTCAACTCTGTAACAGGAAGAAGAAAAGCCAGAATCCCATGGTGGGAGTGTACAATCCTAATGTGAATACCCAGATGCCTGGAAAACAAGGCTTATTCACAAAAGGGAGGAAAAACAACGAGTCTCATGTCTATGCAGTTATTGATGATGCTGTGGTCTATGGGCACTTGCTGAAGGAATCCAATGGCTCAGTTGCTCCAGAAGTTGATGTGTACAGGCCTTTTGATGGACCAATTGGTAGCTTGCCGCCTTCTCCACCTCCATTCTCATTCAGAAAAGACATTAAACACTCTCCTAACACTGAGGAACCTCTACCTCTGACAGACACAGACCATGACACTTACACGTTTGCTCATCAGAAATCAGGGCAATCGGAGGACAATGGAGATACGAATGAAAAGAATAATGCAGATACAAGCACATCCTTGCTGGAAAACAAGGAACAGGATGATTTAGTGGAGTAATTTTACACGAGGTATAGCAGTTTCCTGTGGAAATACAGGTGACCTGTAAGGACAAGGGTCTAGGGGAAAAAAAACTGAAGAGGAGTGTTAATTTTAAATGTGTTTTGATGTTTTGTGTGTGCGTTTTTGGTTGTTTGGTTTTTTTTTAAACTTCAGCTGTTGATAACTTTCAGTTTTAGAGTGAACATCTAGCAAACTCAAAAACAGTCAAGACATTCCAGGACTGCATGCACTTCTGGTTGTGAAACAAGTGGCAAAGGTACGCTCCTGCTTTTTATTATAAAGACATCAGGAAAATTAATTCCTAACTGTCAGCTTAATAGAGTGGGGAGAGTTTTGTCCAGAATGTCCTCGTCTCTCACAAGTCACTTGTTCCTGAGTGTTTGTTGGTGACTCCTTAAAGGTGTAGGCTACATCACCATCTCAAGGCAGCTCCAGGTTGCACAGATGTCTGAGCAATCTGCTAATGTCTGAGCAAAGGAGGGGACACGGTCACTTCCACCACTTGCTGCTTGAAAGTTCATCGTATTTAGCATACTGGTGGCTATGTGAATGCAGTGAAAGACCATGTATGCTGCCTGGAAGAGCTCCTTGTGTGTAAATCAGTGTGAACGCTTGAGCTTGGGCTCTTCTAGTTTGGAAGTAAAGTTACGGGTTTTCTCTAATTTTCAACTGATGTTATAATACTTGGATAGCACTGTGTGAGCCTACACCAAAGACTGTATTTTCCTTGCTTTTTTACAAAAACAGTTTCAAAAGTCAAACAATTTGCGCTTCTGTTCAGATGCCTGTAGCATTCACACTTTACTAATACCTTGTGCTTTTGGCTCAAGTAAGAGTAAGGATTCAGTAAAGAAATAATGATGTGGTCATCCAGCTGTTGAGTAATACATTTCACTTCACATGTTATAGACATGCTTGGTTATTTAATAAGGATCAAAAAAAGGAGTAAAGAAAACATTATTTCCAGCAGGTGGTTTCTCTGAAATACAAAGTATGGGAGTGAATCCATAAGGAAAGCCTAGATATTTTTTTATTCATCAATCTGAATTTAACAACCATGTTGAAATGATGTTGGGACAGCTCTTGATTTCTAGCAGGACTTACACTTCAGTCATCTAGCTGCCTTTGAAAAGCCACCTCTTGAAATCAGGTAAATAATAGGTCTTATTTTTAAGTGCTGTAGTTAGCGTACCCCTCAGTTTCTGTGCCTTTTAAAACTTGGTCAGATCTTCATGGAGAGGACTACAGGTATATGAATAAAGTTGCCTTTTACATACAAACATCTGGCTTGTCAAGGTTTGCAATTACTGAGGATGTTTGCAATTTTGCATGCAGCACTAGACCCGATGACTTGAGAATTTCTCTCCAAACATCTTATCATGACTGTTTTTTGCCTAAGGATACACAGAGGTGCCATAAAACTTTTAGACAGTTGCATGCAATAATGTTAAACATATAATAATGTATAAAATGAAAATGTGTTTACTAGAAACCTTACTGTTTACATCAAAAAAGAATGTGGATTTCTTCCTGTGTTAACTATGCTGGCATTGGAAATTGACTATTTATACAGTCAAGTGTGTGTATTTAACAGTGTATACCATTATACTGCTTGGACCACTATAAGATTCAGTATAATGTCGTATCTGACTCAGTTTTCTGTAGCATATACCAAAACGTGCCGTCTAAAAGTGCCTTTTAATTGTTTCAGGTATCTTCCTGCTTTTAATATAGAAATGTGTATTCCTAGATCTCTGGCGAGTCGCTGGGATCACATATTTCAAAGTCTACTGGATCATTTTAATGTCATTTGGGAATTTAAAAAGATTTCTGCAATACTGATACCTGTTTTTCTCAGGTAACTGATTTGCCACAAAACATTTTTATCAGAGTAGTCCAGTTGTGCGTTCATCTGGTCAATGTTTTTCACTTTTATTGAAAAGGAATGAGAAGCCTGTAAGAGAAATTCAAGGCTGTCTCATCCCTCTAGCTCGGTTTCTGCAGTTGTTTAGGTTAAATTTTTTAGTTCATGTTCTTTCTAACCAACTGAAGAAAATGTAATGGAGGTTGGGCTTTTGTTCACAACCTCTTGGTCTTTGAAGGAAGAATATGATGCTTGTTGACTGTTATTTTTATTTGTTCTATTTTAACTCAGCTTTTGGTATGGCAATATAAACCTTAGTTTACAGTTGTTTCCAGTCTAAGGTTAACTTTCACTGTGCTTACTTTGGTATGTTTAGAGTAAGAGTTTAGGCACAAATTCCAGTTTGCTTTTCATTAAGAGAAAGTTGTGACTTAATTTTTTTTTTTTTAAATAAATAAAATATAATGACACTACCGGATGGAGTAACTAGTCTGTTTTGTGTGTGTGTGTAAACTTGGCCTCAAGTATTTTCCTATCTGACTGTTGGTAGCTATGCCATTGCCCTAGATGATAGAAATGAGTTTCTAGAGAACCTGGTTTGCTGGGTTAATGTACTGCTGACTGTGAGTGTCCTTTTCTCGCGTAGCCAGTGATATGCTATTAATTGCTGTTTTTAAAGGCATTTGTTTAGATCATTGGGGAGAAGGGTTGTAAAATATTTGAAGCTTTCAATATAAAAATAAATGGTTCAGTGGCTTCTCAGTAGGGTCGTGATGTTTGTAATTTATTCACACCCAACTGACACATACAATTGAATTCCAAATTAATTTCTTTTCAGGGATAATAGCATAAAAGTACATTTTATGACTAGTCCTTCAGCCCAGAAGAGACCCTTATGAAAATGTGTGAAGCCCTTTTTTGTTCTAAATTGAAGTGCATGGAATCAATACATACTGACTGCTTTCTTGGTTTATTTTTTTATTTTGAGGCAAGCTGAATGCACATAGAAAATGATGTTTGAAATCCTCACTACTGAGGATCCCAGTAATTGCTGGGAATGGATCCTAGGCTGAATTAGTCAGATCTACTCTTGGAAGACATAGGAAACTCAGCAAGGTTTGGCCAGTCCCTAGGCCCTCTCCAAAATTGCCACTTAATATGACTGTAAATGAAAGTACTTATCATTTGGATCTTCATTGAGGTTGTGCCATCCTGGAGTAGTTCCCGTGTGGTGGTCTTTATCCAAAAGTGAAATTTCTAAGTCTGGTTAACCATTAATTGAAAGGTGGGGGTCCATGGGAGGACAGCAGTTCAGAAGCTCCTAGCCAGAATGTTACTTGCTTTTGAAGAGCAAAGAGAAGCTGTGGGTTTTGTTGCCCAAAGCAGCAAAGCTGCAAAGATACTACTTCTTGCTGCTTGGACTTGAATCTGTGAAGTTTGGACAGTCTCGACCTATCAAAACACTCTAATTGCTTTATTTTTAAGCATGTATGTGAATAGTGCAATTTCCAGATAAATCAAGAGCCAAGTTACTAATCTTTGGATTAGAGCAAAATTTGTAGAGCAAATGAAATGTAAGAAATGAAAAAGTCATTTTTGTTGTTGTTGACACCAGACTAATACTGAGACTTCAACTCCTTGACCCTAGGGGAAAAAAAATGATGTTACTCTGAAGAAACTATCCTGGAATACCTGTGAGTGTGACAGAGAATAAATTTAAGTATTTGAATATTGTTGGGGGGGCAGGGAGGAAGCAAAATGCTGAATAACCCTCATCCATGTGCACATCTTCACCAGCCAGCATTTAATTGCAGGCTGCAGTGTACACAAAGATGGGAGCAAATCTGTCTCCCCAAAAACCTTGAAGCTAGAAACTAAAAGAAAATTATAGGATTCATTCCTTTAGTGTAAATGGCTTTTGACATCCAACTTAGTGATTTTTGATAAAGTATAGCTTCCTAACAACTATGTAAGCATGGGTTACCTTATTTTCTTTGAAACTGAGGAATTCTGGTATGGAAAACTGATCCAGGCTGGAGGAAGGGACAGTCCTTTTACAGGGACTTCTGGCATGTTGTTTCAGCAACATATATGAGGTGTGGCAAATTGTTTCAATTAGCAACACTCCTAACATATAAAAGGGTTTTTTTGTGGTTTGGGCTGCATCCATCTCTTGTATTAAAGAATTGCTACGCTGCTGCACACAAGTCAGGCTTTACGCTTCTGGGCAAGATGAATCTTCAAAAACTGAAGGAACCGCTTTTCTTCTTGCTATGTTTCTCTGTGTGTGTGTATTTTATATATAGACATGTGTTTTTATCCTGGTACAACTGCTACAGTCACTCATAGCTGTAGAAAGAGTGCCATGATGCATCCTGTCAAAGATGCTCTAACAGAGCAATACTCCATCAGCACACAGCACCTTTTTAGACGTGAGGCTAGAAAAATGGCCTCACTTTTCTGCAAGTTGTTTTCTCAGAAGAAAATGAGGGAAAAAGTTCTGGTGATGTCCTGTCATCTTTGCAGCAAAACTATTGTATTTTTTTTCCCCCACAGGCTTTTCCCATTCAGATTGACCTTGTTCCCCAGTATTTATCAAAGGCCTTTGGAGCGATGGGTGCTCATTTCTGAACATTACTTGAGGCCGTCAGTGGTGCCTGCTGAGGTCAGAAAGGCTGCGTCCTCCAGTGGAGTGGTTTGGGTAAATACTGGGAGAGGTGAGGGGATGTTTCCATTTCAGGGGGTACCTCCTCAAATGAAACAGGGACAGGTTTGGGTGTTCCTCTTTCTCAGGAGCCCTGGGCATGGTTTTGCCTGAAGGCAGTATTAGGATATCCTGAACTTTTGCCACGTGCCACTGTGGGAAAAGTATCCCTGTCTTTGATCTTTATTTTAAGGGCTAAAAACCAACACACAGAGCCCATACAGACAGCTTCTTCCCTACATGAGATTAATCACGGCAAGGCATCCATTAAGTTCATGTGTATAAATCTAGTTTTCTGCACAGAAGAACCTGGCCTTAAGTGAGATTCACCACTTGGTCCCAGGAGTATGAACTGCAGGCTCCTGAGCCCAACTGTTTTAGCATCTGCTTCAAATTCATCATCACAAATGCTTTCTATTTAAAAGTTTTGGGTTGTTTTTTTTTTTTTTTTAATTCAGAGAGATGAAAATTCATGGTGTGTTTCTCCTTTCAAAATGCTACTTTTATTTAATTGCTGGATTCTGGAAAAAGTAACCGAAAACCAAGTATGCATAGATGTTGTTCTGTATCATACGTTAACTACAAAAGCAAAAAATGACTGCTCTACAGTTTAAGCTGCTAGGTAGAGTTTTGTTCATACTAAACTCCACATTTGCACTTTGGGGCATGATTGCATGAAGCTTTCAACTTTGAAGAGCTGCACAGCCACTGGTACCTTCTCACGCTGTAGAAACTATCTGAGTTACACTACTTAGAAAAGTAATGCGACTTCTGTGTCTTCAAAAGTGAGGGCTTTAAAGATAAATGCTGTGATAAATGTTTTTGTATAAGAATAATCATCTTAGTAAGATGCAAACTCAAAAGCTTGAATCTTTATAGATTTCACGTTTCCATAGTAAATTAAAACTGTTCTACTTCCTGCCAAATCAAACCTGCTTAGATACTTGGTAATTACTTTCACAGCTTAATGCTTTACCCATTCAAAAGCTTGAAAAGGTTCATATGTTTTCCCCTCATTTTTTTCCTTAAGTTAATGAGAGTTTATTTAGTAAGTGGTAAACCCTAAAACAGTAAGCAAAGGCATAATGAAATCTTCTAGTATGATTGTTTGGTGAACATTTTATAGCTTAGTCTTTCAGAGCAATTGGAAAAAAAGGCAGCAAGCCATTAGATCTTCCTCTCTAATTTATTTTCTTTGGGTTAATGGAGAACAAGTTTCTAAATGTCTTAAACCAACCTAGCAAAGCATATGGGTTCGTGCCTATGTCTAATATCCCAGAAGACAATTTACTGTTTTTCCTTGTTAGTCAAACATCTGAGGAAAATGGGCAATTTACTATGTACCTGTGTATTCTGACATTTGATTTTTGGCTGATCAGTTCTGCGGGTCAAACTCCTACACGTTCTCCTTAGGTTTTTGTGGCCTCCCATCTGGGTTAAAGGACAAGATACAGCTTCAGCTGAAAGGAGATGCTGGATTTCTGTGACAACGCTTCCCAATACTACTCGTGAGACGTGAGGCTTAAGGAATCTGTGCCCAGGTTATAGCTGGAAAGGTAGCACTGCTGGAAGTAAGACAACTCAACCTGGAGAGGTTGAACCATGTGTCAACAAAGTTGCTCCAAGAACCGGCTGAAAGGCGGATTTTTGTCATCACCCCCATTTCTTTTTCCTACTGTTGTATTTTCATGTCTTGTCTTCCCTTCTCCCCACACTCCCTATCAGCCAAATTCAAGACAGAAGTCTCCAGAAACCACTTTTTTGGTGAATGTTCTCTGAGATTTACACCCAGCAGCCAATGCTGGGGTGAAATACTTTTAACCTTTGTCTACAACGTATTTCTTACTCTAGTCACACCTGAACTGCTTGGATTGCAGCAAAGCTGCTGGGTGAGGTTTGCTACAGCAAGGTCCCCAGATTTTGCTGCCACAAAGCTGCTTCAGCATTGAATGAAGCAGCAGTACTCGAAGTAATTGTTTACATCTCAAATAGCTGGAGAAGTACTTGGGAAAACGTTAATAGATGTAGGAAAAACTTGGATTATTCTGGAAACTATTGCTTCTCTTGACATGAATGACCTCTCGTATGAGTAATACCTAATTAGACAGCAAATTAGATGGAAGTGTGCAGAACAAGCCAGGTCCACGAACAGTGCAACGAATCATGTCGCTACCAGTAACCTCTTTCCAAGATAGGCTTTACAAAAATCTGTAATTGCTTCACTAACATTTACCATAGTAAAAATGTCTCCACCAATTCACACTTTGCTTTAGGTGATGCAATGGTGATGACACCGTGGCTTTCTGTCACCGAGGAACAAAACAGAGGAGCTGTTCCCCTTCCTGCTACCTCGAAGCAGAAAAAGATGATAAGAATAATGCATCTCTTCGCTCTTGAAGGCTCAGATACCAATTTTAACTTTAATCATTAAGGTGAAGCTTATCACTTATTCTGAGGGTAGATATTTTCCTTCATGTTTCCTTTTGGCGTAATTTCACCTCATTCTGGTATTTCTTACTGTTAACAATTAATAAAGTATGCCAAACTTGGCGTTGTCTCATGTCATCATTGTGAGGATGCAGACGCAAGAGGAGGATCCCATTTGCCATGGCAGGAGCTGTGAATGAAGCTTACTCTGTTCCTGGAAAAATCACAACCACCTCTCTTTCCTGCCAATGTCCCAGAGATGCAGCAGGTAGGCAGGCTGTGCTGGGCTTTTGGGGATGACGAGGTCCAAGTGTGTGCTGCCCTTGGGCGTTCCCAAGCCCAGAAGTTAGTACCCCTCTGACTATTGAGTCTCTGCTCCTAGCCATGATATTTAGCTAAATCACTATTCTGCACTAACCTTTGCCGGCAGAGTATCTTTGGATAACTTTATACAACAGTAGGAACATGAGATGTTACTTTTATCAACATTAATAGTGGACCCTAACCAGGGTGGGCTTGGAGCTGGAGCCCACCCTTTGGGTTTTGGCTGAGAAACTGGTCACATCTAGGTCACAGCCAGGGAAAACAAGGGAGGGAGGAGGTGTACAGCAGGAGGGCACATTTCTGCCTGGGTACTTAGATTTCATCCTTTTCCACAAAGCTACTGCTGTAACAGCATTTGCTGCGGTTACTGCTGCTGTCATGCTTGCACTAAATGTACTAACCCTGCTATGAAATTACTGGTACAGCTAATGTACGATGATATAATGGAAGAAGGGTGTTGTATTAAGGTTTCCAGGCAACCTTAATTTTCACATTTTCCTGATTTTCTCAAGGACTGGGGCTTTACAGCCTTAATATCTCTTACTTTGTGTGTGTGTTGTCTTTCATTGTGCAGGATTCAAACCTGAAGTCCCATGACTGCAATGTCCGTAATACTCGGGTGCCCTCTGCATCATGATCACAGCCCTAAGGCAGATGTCTCTGGGCACACGTGGTGCCTGGGTACCGGGTGCCCAGGAGCCCTGCCTCAACCCAGCCTGTGCCTCTAACCCAGCTCCCCACAGTGATGCTCGCACAGCCTGGGCGCCTTTCCTGATGAATAAAATAGCATTAGCGTCTCTGGGCCGTGACCGTGGCAAAGGGCTGGAACGTAGATGTTATGACCTGGTAGTCTTTTAAATTTTCCCTCTCCTTTGATAAAGCTGGGTTTTTCCCTGCAGCTCTGCTAAGAGCAGCTGAGGAGCAAGTTGATGGGAACTTGTATGTGAGATGAGCAGGGGTGAGAGGGGCTGGCTGCTGTGGTGCTTGCCTGTTTTATCTGCCTGGGAAGGCTTGAATTTAACTGAGAGCTTGGTTCCAGGACCAAGCATGGCTTGAGGGTCTAGGCATATGTCATTCCTCATTGCTCCTGTTAGCTGAAATCCCAGCGCTGCGCTTGTTCACCTCAACACTACACTAAATATCCCGGCTTGCTCCGTGCTGCGGGGATGCAGCTGAGGAAGTAGTGGGATTGCTGCAAAATACGACGCGTGCAGATAAGCTCTGACATACTGCAGTTCCCGTGGATGGGTAACTGGTACTCAGACTGGGAAACTGTCAGATTATGTGTGGGGCTGTTTTTACTAGACAATTTTTATGCAACTTCATGTCCCTGTGCCTGGAACTATCAACTTTAATCCCCAAGGACTGTGAATTCAGGGCATTGGGAAAGGGGAAGGAGAGCAGGAAAGGAGTGGTGTCCTCAGCCCCGCGTCTGGCAGACACCGCTTCTCCACAGGGGGAGGTGAGAGGACAGTTGATCACAAGACAATATCTCAAGACCATGAGCTCTACCTGAGACTTTTGTATGACCTAGAGCGAGACAGCTGCCCCCTCTGTGCCCTTCTCCCCCAGGCCGAGGGAAGGAGGTGAGTTGGCTTCTCAGTTTTCCTGTGCCTTGGGGCCATCTGTCTGCTCCAGGGATTTTGGCAATGGCTAGCTTGCTCCATCATGCGAGAACTGGTAAAGGAAGAAACCAAGTGGTAGATGTCCCAGGAGGGCCTGACAGCTTATGGACATCTCTCTTGTTCATCCCAAAATCGGAGGGGACCAAGAAAACTATCTTGCCCCTAATACAGCCTGTTCCTGAGACTCAAGACCGTGATTTTCTATGGACCACCAGGGTCATCCAGGCCCCCTCATTAGCATGTGAATCAAAGGCTGAGTCTTTCCTTTTGGGTGCATGCACTGCTCACTGCAGTTTGGCCTCCAGAGCTGTCTGCTCTCTTTTTAATCACTTGATAAAAGCCATGAGGGTTTTATATCTGGCTGTGGACACTACCTACATCTGCAATTCCATTAAAAATGGTCTACTTGTATAGGCTGGCATAACAATTCCTGTGAGAAGGAAAAATTCTCAGTAATGATTATTTTTGTTTGTTTTCAAGCTTTCCACATTTTATATGTAAGGTGGTTTTTTTTTCCCCCAGTACCATGCTTTCAGGTTTGCTTATCTTTCTCCAGTGATACGCTACAATTACTTGCTGTGTTTGCATCCCTTTTGGATGCATACATTTTAATTTAGGAATAAAAAGCACTGATTGCTTTGAAAAATGAAGCAGAACAACAAGTTCAGATTCTAGGCTGTGTAAAAAACTCACTCACTGTAGGTACATAGCCCCCCATTCACACAGCTCCTTCCAAGTCCTCGCTCTTCAGTGGAGCCAATTGTTTAACCGTGTTTATAACCAGTGCTGTTTCTGGAGCATTTCCTAAAAATTGACTGGTTTAAGGTCTACCCGCTTCAGGGTTTGGCTTTCTGCTCTGACATATTATAGAACAAAGCGCAAGAGCCAACCTCCATGGATGTGTGTTGCAGCACCTCTGCACCGGTGCGCAGGCTGGTGGGACCTGTGGCATCTCCCATCTCCCGGGGTTTGGATCCCCCACGTCAGTGTGGCTTGGTGCTCAGCGGTTTTGGGTTTGGATCCAAGCCTTCCCAGCGATGGAGCAGTGTCCAGGTTGCACATGAATCCAGCTGCCTATGGACGATCCTGCTCAGTAACAGCAAAGCAAATCTGTCACTGTGGTTGAGCTGGTTCACAATTGCATCTATCCGTTTGTGAATTTTGTGTTTGGACTGATCCCTTAATATAAAAATACATCTCATTTACTTTGTGGTGCTTTGGTGGAGTTTTTTTCAGTTTCCTTTCAGTTGAATAGCTATATGAAGTTTCAGCTCTTGTCTTCTGATCACACTTGGCAGAGCAGCAAGACCTAGTATCTAGAGCTCTGGCAACACTACAGTGTAGAAATCACATCCCACAAGAGATTTTTTATCAGCTTTCTTGATAAGCTTTCATTGTAGGAAGGCTTTTACATGACAGCTCATCCACCAGGTGCCTGAGGTCATCAGTCTCCCCCTGAAATGCCTGTTTCTCCCCTGTGACTGTAGAAGAGGACCCAGTTACATAGGTAGGATCCCTTGCTCAGTCTCCGTGTCTGCACAGACTAGTTGAGGTTGGCAGGGACCTCTGGAGATCACCCGGTCCCACCTCCTGCTCAGAGCAAGGTCTCCTGGAGCAGGTTGTCCAGGGCTGTGTCTGATCAGGATTTCAGCATCTCTAAGGATGGAGACTCCGCAGCCTCTCTGGGCAACCTGTGCCAGGGTCTGACCACCTTCACTGAGAAAAAGGTTTCTCTTCTGTTTAAGCAGGGTTTCCTGTATTTCAGTTTGTGCCCGTGGCTCTGTCTTCTCTACCTGTCCCCATCAGGCATTTAAACATGTGGATAAGACCCCCTGAGCCTTCTCTTCTCCAGGCTGAGCAGTCCCCGCTCTCACACAACAGCTGCCCCAATCCCTTCATCATCTTTGTGGCCCTTCATTGTGCTTGCTCCAGTAAGTCTATATCCTCCCTTGTACTGGGGAGCCCAAAACTGGACCTGGCACTCCAGATATGGCCTCACCAGTCCTGAGAAACACAGAAACGGGGTACAATATTGAATGCCAGAGACCTTGCTTTTGGGATCCTTGTTGATGGGCGTGATAGAAATAAGAAGCATTCCTGTTACCGCAGTGGGAAACTAAGCAGGCCCTGGGATATTTCTGCAAAGCAGTAGGTGGTGTAGGTTTTATTTCTCCTCTTGCATTTTCTTTCATAAGATGTAGTGCTTTCCACAGTGTTTTCTAAACATAGCTTCCTGAGATGTGTTCTTTATTGCTGGCCTGCAAGGTGGGCAAGCAGCTTGTGTGTTTTAGTCTCTTCAACGGGCTCAGGGTTAGCTTTCTAACAGGGCTGAAGCGAAAGCAAATATTTTCTGCGATTAGCAGTTGACCTCACCTCTTGGCAGCGTGGTCATCTATGGGGTTTTGTCTCCTTCCTGGGCTGAGGCTGGACGTTGAGGGTACAGCGCTGGTTAGTGAGCACCCAGGCTGCAGGTGCTGGGTGCCTTATGATCACCACCTGATGGCCCGAGCCTCTATCATGAGCGTGTGTGCGGGAGGTTGCAGGGAGGTGAGGCAACCACCGACCTGTTTGCACAGAGCAGGACAGTGTGACGAGGCTGCTGGGTGCGAGTTATGGCTAAGATATTTGTGATTTTGTTTTAAGCTGTATTTGCAACAGTCCTCAGCTGTTACCTTTGGATTCCCTCCGGGTACTTCTAAACTGGAGATACTTTTGGATGTTGTTAGGGAATAAAGCACTATTTTTTCTCTCTGTACACCATAGTCTAATATTCTCTCATCCCCTGCTTTATCTGCTGCCCCCAAGGAGATTCTTCTTACGCTCTCCATCAGTGTAGTGACCCCCAACTGTTTTATATTTATGCTCCCAGTGGTCGTTTGGCTTTCCCTTGTTTGCTGATCTTCACAGATCTGTGTTTCTTCCCTGCCTATGACGGCTTCTGAGCTGGAGAAATGTAACTTTAATTTAGTTCTTTATTTTATTTGCAAAAGGAGAGACTGAGAGGTCAGGTACTGAAGTGGGGTTCAGCGTTTACGTAGAAGTGGGACCAAACAGTAAAGCCTATAGGAATAACAAGGCTCAGTGGTGCAGGGGTGGAGGTGCTCCTTCCCTTTTGAGGTGCATCCTACTGATGGTCTCATCCCACAGTCAGAGGTTCCCCTTGGGGTAGGTAGGAGCAGAAGTGTTTGGGAGCTGTTCCTTGCAAAAGATGATGGGGAGAGACTACATCTGACAGGGTGAGAGGCTTGGGTCTGAGCAACCCCCAGGCTGAGCAGACAGATGCAAGGAGCAGAGGCGTGGGGTTTGGTTGCTTGTTCTGAGTGTGAATTTTCTCCCTTTCTCTGCTTGGGGTCCTTTTCCCACGTCACCAAACTTTCTTGATCTGAATTTACCCAGGGCTGCTAAGGATTGAGTCCCACAAAAGTGTTCAAGGCTCAGAACAAGCTTTTGGCTTGTGACTCCCAAATTCTTACCCACCTTTGCCTACCTGCCCCTTTTACTGACCGAAACCAAAAGCAAGCTGGCTGCTGGCTGGGGCGCTGATGTGTGCTGTTCTGGCCCTTGCTCAGAGGGATACTTCAGAAAGGTGTTAACCATTTTACGGTTAACCATTTTACTTTTAACCATTTGGTCCTTTGCCTGTACTTCAGGACCTTGGTGAATTGGGGTCAGGGCAATCAGTTGGGTAGATTAGCGTAGCTCTACTGAAGTCAGCTGTGGATGGTGTAGTGCTGGGGTAACGCTTTCTGTGGGCTCACCCAGTAACTTTTCTTCTTTTGTTTATATAAATATATGGACATTTCATATTTCATCTTTCCTCTGCTGTGTTACAGAGCCACAGGCAGCTGAGCAGCGTGATCAGTGGCACAAGATCTTACACAACATCTCCTATTTTAATAACATGGCATTCAATTGAGATTGCAGGTGTCGCAATACGTTGGTTCAGACATGATCACTTCCACATTTCTTTTTATTGGGGAAGAGCTGAGGTTTCTTTCCACTAGTCTGCATGCCTTTGGCTGAGACTGCACTTTGTGGACAGCAGATGTTCTTCTCTGGCTTGAGTGCCAAAAATATTTAATAGAAGATCAAAAAAGTGATGCTTATCCCAGCCCCCAGCAGATGGACCCCATCTGCTCCAGGCAGTTCTCATCGGGCCATGCTCCACCCCTCCACCCCGGCATTCACTGCGAGCAAGCACAAAACATGGGGTTAGCCACAAACAAATAAAAAAGAGTGCTGCGGTAAGCAAGGATGAGGACTCTTCCAGAATTTCTTTTTCTTTGGCTTTTAAAAGAAAATTTGTAATTCATAATGTTCAGTAAGAAAAAACATGTAGAAAAATATTAAACTCATAAATGCAACCCTGAAGCTGCAAGGTCAGTTTTTGGCATCCTGGGTCCAACAAATAGGGCAGGAGCAAAGCCACCCCTTCCCTGCACTCCTCCCAGCTTCAGAAGAGCAAAACATCTATGAAGAATGGTGTTGGCAGGAGTGTAGCTATGTGAAAATAGAGAGCAAGAGAGATACGAGCAAGAAATCTGCTGAGAGCAACTTGTTATTCTCCAGATTTTGGCATATTGACTCTTTAATGTCCTCTCTGGGAATACCCTTTGGCATCGACCTCCATGGATGCTTTTCAGATTCGCACTCCATGCAAAGAGATGGTCCAGCTACAGCACCCGCATCTTCCCCAAAGCCCAGCATCGCCACGGTCTGTGGCTTTTGCAGTGCCCCTCTTTAGTTCCTGAGCTCCCATAAAAGCCCCCTGTTTATTTCTCTGACCACACATTTGTGTTTTAAGACCTTGTGGTTTATGAAAAGTCAGGATCAAAGCCAGCAATGCTGCCAGCTTTGCTGCTTTGCATTCATGTGTATCTCAAAACATGGAGGGATCGCCCTCTATAAACTAGAGGGTTTATATTGCGACAAGCTGGCTTGTAGGGTGTAACCATGACCTACAGCAAAGAGCCTCGGAAACATTCAGGATCAGGGCCCAGAGCCTGCAAAGGGCTGTCCTCTTGTGCAGAAGAGACCTCATTTCACTTGCAGTTCTGCAGCTGTTGAAACCTCCCAGACTGGTGTGGAGCACTGTCTTCCTCATGTATGATCTTCTCTCCTTCACGGGATGCTGAGGAGGAGGATGAGGAGGGAGAAGTCGTCACCACCTCAGTGAGGGAAGGAGAGGGATGCTCAGTGCTGCTACAGCTCTGCTCATTGCAGAGGAGGTGGGAGGTAGCCTGGGAAGTGCTGGCTCCATGCTGGGACCTGAGGTGCCACCTCCCCCGGCACTGCTACCGCTGCCAAACAGGGGTGAGGGAAGGACCTTTCTTCTGGGTTGGCTCGTATTTTGGAGCGACATTTCCCAGCAGCAAGAGAAGGAGAGGAAGGAAATCTTATTTGCCTATAAAAGGATTCCCTGCCTGTATCCCGCGTGTGGCATGTGACTGGGATGATAAGAGGGAGGGTGAAAATCCTATAAACCATATCCCAGGGTGGGAGGCTCTTGCTTTTTGCTTTTCCCCTCTGCCTTTGATATCTCCGACCCTCTGACAGGTCCCTGGAGCTGCTCTGAAGAGAAATGGAAGGAGAAGAAAGCACTCCAATCACATTGACGCAACTCCATTCCTTCAGCAAGCTATATATATATATCTTTATTTTATAGTCATTTGAACAGCGGAGAGTTTGGCAATAGTGACAGCCTCGGAAGTGTGCGCTCTGCATTTGTGTGTGTGTGTGTGTGTGTGTTTCAATCCCTCCAGCTTGGCTCTCCCACTTGACGTCTTGGAATACCCACCATCGTGCTGTTTTCAAACAAAGCAGCAAATTGAAACACCTCTCCTGTGGGCTCCCTAAGAGCATCATGTCTTGACACCCCCAAACTGGCAGCGCAGGGGATGTGACCCGAACTGGAGGGGTTATTACCAAGCACTGAGCTGCAAAGAACTGCTGATATCTTTCAGCCAACAGCCAGCAAATCAGTGTCGGCAAAGCTTCGTTAAGCCGTCGAGGTGACCTGTGCTTCTTTCCCACCATTGCTGTTTATTTCAATTTATTTTTTTTCTTTAACCCTTTTCTCAGCAAAAAATTACTGAGGCCAGACCTTCAGCTGGGCATGACTTTATTGGCACAAACAGTACTCAGCAGATTTATGTTTGCTGAGGACTGTGCCCAGATTGACAAAGACTGGAGAATTTCAGCTGGGTTTCCATCACTAAAATAGGTCAGATGATTCCTAAAGCTGCTAAAGTGAGTTGTCCTGGGGCTCATTTTCAATAGACAGTTGTTTTTTATAAGGCAGCATATTCCCGAATAGCATTACATTTCTGTTATTTACCTAATACTTTCATTTTCTATTTCCAAGAATATATTTGACTGACTATGCTGTAAGTCATCACTGCTTCCTCTGTGATGCTGAAGAATAAATAAAGCTTCTGACGGGATTTTTTTAAAAGACCTGGCAGTGGGTCTAGCTCTCCTACTGAAATCAGGGAAACGTTGGCTTCTGACTGATGAGAAAAGGATGAACAAAATGGAAAATGCTTCTGGAAAGGACCCCCTCCTTCTCAGTAAGTCGACCCATGCCTGTTACTTGCTAATTCATTCATACACATAGTTGGATGAGTTGAACAACGCGTTGAGCAGCTGGTACTCAGCCAATAAGCCCAACTGTATCTCTCAACGCAAAGCAGAGGTAACTCCCTCTGCTCGTTGAGACAGGACCTCGATCCCCAGGAGCCTGAATTGGGGCGCTGTGAGGGACGAGGATCTCAATCCCGTGCACCTTGCTGCCAGGGCTTATGGGGAAGCAAAAGAGGAGAAGAAAGCAGGAACTAGCTTTGCTGGTGCCCCAGTGAAGCTCAGCAAGATGGGAAAGGACATTGCAGAGTGACAGCCCTGGGCAGTCGAGGCAGCTGTTTGCAAGGCTGGACTGCTGCACTGGTTCTTTGCCGAAACAATCAAGCCGTCCTAATAAATTCCCTGTGTAAAAAAATATATCTATAAATCGTGCCTTAGTAAGAACGATGCAGCTGCTAATGGGGCTGGGTGCGGCCAAACGAAATGCTCTAACGCTCTCTAATCCGATACCGAGCCGTGACGACTTCCTTTGCAAAGAGTGACTCTACTTGAACATGTGCGCGTGTGCGTGCATATGTACATGTACACGTACACATACCTATAGCTTTATAATCCTGCTGCCAAAGGGGGAAGACCCGGGTTTGCGGGTGGGCAGGGGGGAGCCCCCACCGCTACACGATCATGAACTGGCAGATGTAGGGCAGCTGGTCTTTGCACCTCTTGTCGAACCACTTGCCGACGGCGGCCCCCGACAAGGCTGCGCAGTTTTCCAGCTTGCCGCCGTCGGGCTGGGTGGTGATTTCAGTCTCCCAGTTCTTGTAGCGGATGGGGCCACCTGTCATGTCGACCCACTTGCCCTCCGCCGCCATGTCGTTGAGGCCCAGCCAGATCTCCGCCTCAGAGCCGATGCTCTTGCGCATGTAGTCGTAGAGGGCATCGTTCTCCTCCCCGGTCTGGGGGGTGCTGAGCGTGCCGCCCTGCGAGATGCAGTTTTCACTGGCCTCGTGGTACGTCTTGGTCTCCGAAAACGCAAGAAAGCATTTTAGGTCAATTTTGGTGCCTTTCAGGCAAACTGAGAGGTTGCCACACGAACAGAACAAAAAGACAGAAAGGGAATTGGTTTTAAAAACAGCGCCCAGGAAGAGGCAGCAGCAGCAAACGCAGCAGCCAAACTACAAACTTCATTTCTTAGGCTGTGCAGCAACCCTCAGCAGCACGGGAGTCCCAGGGGCCCTCTCCCTCCTACGCAGGGAATGGCTGCGGGGACGTGCCCTCCCTGTCTGCAAACCATCAGGAAAAATGGACCTCGGGGTGCCCCGTCACCCTCCTGGGCTCTGCCGCTGCCAGAGCAGAGGCACAGTGTGGTCCTCCTACCCCTTCCCCTGGCCTCGCCCTTCCCCAGCTGCTGCTATGCTTTCTCTGATGACTTTGTTGGAGGTAAGGTTTGTGATGGGCGCTGCCGGGTGTTGGAGTGTTTTGGAAAAAAGTCTGCAATTTCAGTTCAATCATCTTAATTATGCAGGCATGAGAAAAATGTCTTTTTTAATAGGCTTTGATCAGAAGTGTTGTGCTTGCATAGCTTGAGGTCCTCAGAGGAAGTTTCTACTTGCCTCTGATTTTATTGTTAAGAATAGCAGTTTATTTTATTTTTTTTTAAGCTTTAAACCCTGAGAGTGCAGGGTACTGTAGCAAAACAATAACTAATCAGAGCCATGCATTAATATCCAAACCAATGAATGTGAGCTTGGAACTAAAGCCTTGATTTTGCTTGTGTTCCTTTTCTTTTAAGGAGAACATTCTCCTTAACTTGCAGTTTCATCTCATTTCTGTTTCGTGTTCTGCAAATCCCTCTCCTACCGATGTCGGTGGAGTTTGCACAGAATAACCATGGAGCATGGCTGGAAGATGGACATTTTAGGCTTGTCCTCTGTACGTGTTCAATGAAGCATGGTGGGACTGACCTCCATGAGGTTCCCTGGGCAATACCGTGGTATGTATACGAGACCAGGTCACCATTTCACTGGAGTTCAGACAAAAGAGCAAGCTACATTTGACTGAAGTACAGAATAATCCATTACCCATCCCTCTGATTCAGAAAGGAAAGTGAACATCTGGCTTAGTGTCATAGAAATATCCACAGCTTTACAAATGGGAAGCTCTAGCACATAAACAGGGGGGCCATACGCTGCACAACTCACGTCATTAATGGCTTGAGGACCTTCATCTGCCTGAAGGAATTGCAGCGAGCCCACACTTTTGCTTTGATCCCCGAACCTCTCTCCCTGTGATGGACTCCTCGTAGCAGGGCGCTTGGACATCTCTTGTTAAAGCGTGCGGAGCAATTATAGCCGCTTTATAAGCAGCTCCTCTCTCAAAGCAAAAGCCATGCCTTCTTTAGCGAGTCCTTTACCTGTCTGGAGTGCTTGCTTTTCCTTCAGTAAAGCAACCTCCTGAGAGATGTTGTCAATCATGGCCTTCAGGTCTTCAATCATTTTGAGGCTCACACCATCTGTTGGAGGAACCAAGGGAGGAGCATAAACATTGGCTGCGTCCCCCAGGGAGGCAGCCAAAGCTGTTCCTATCATCAGAACTCCCTGTTTCTCTGCCCTTAGAGAAAGACAGACAAAAGGGATTTGCAAAGTCGACGCCTGTCCCCTTGCACATCTATCAGAGTGAGCGTTTGCTTGCTGGCCTGGTTCCACCAGCAACCCAGTTTTCCCAGTTTGGGCTTTGGGGCTTTGCACCCCGTGGGGCTTCGTGGGGCAGCGGTCTCCCCTTGGCTGCTGCTGCAATGCTGAGGTCGGGGTCACACGCATGAGCATCGCAAGGTGCAGCCTCGTCTTTGGAGCCCCTAGGTAGGGCACTCGCCTGGGGTGGTGCTGCACTGGGGTCAAGCTCCCAAAATGCAGGAGGGCACCACATGATGCTGCCCTTCCTGAGCAGCAGTTGTGCTGCACATGAGTGTTTTGTGGGGAACTTAAAGCTGCTGCTGAATAGGATTTATTGTTTTTTTAAACTCCTCAAAAACATGCCCTCCCTCTCTCACTCTTCACAGCACAACCTCCTGGCTTAAACACCCTAAAGCATGATTTTCTCTGTATGCACTTTTTGCTGTGCATAGGGCTGCAGTACCTCCACTAGATCTGCCCCTGCACCATCAGCCCCCCCCCATCCTTCAGCCCACCAACCACACCATCCCTCAGGCCATCACAGCTGCCTTTGCCCTGCCACTGCCTTCAGCATCCCTGGTGCAGGTACCCAAAAACTGGCCAGAGCTGCTCTCCCGCCACGAGAGGACACCTCCTTGGCCAGGGAGTTGGTTGCAGCCTGCTACTAAAGCCTACATCTTGCTAGGTGTGTCGCCTCTGCAACAGCTCCAACCAACTATTAATTGGTACTTGGATTTCTCCTGTCTAGGAGCAAAAGGACCGTTGTGCCTTGGAGGTGGTAGGAGATCGGACATTGAGGTGTTTGTATTCATTACGCTATCTCTGCTGCTCTTATTGCTTTACCTTGCCTGGCGTAAGCATCTAGTAGTCCTCATGGGGTGAAAGGAAAAGGGACAATTTGCCCAGGAACGCAGTAGGACAGGCTTCCTCAAAGGTCAAGGAGATGGGGAGCTGAGGCATCAAGCCAGGTAAGTGAGGAAGCAGCTTGGATGCGGACCAAAACCACCAGCCCAAAGATTACACGGTGCCATGAATATGAAAAGCCAGACACATCAGGAGGAGGGCATTAAGCTGCTTTACTCATTGCTCAATTAACTTTAATGGGTTCACTTAATACTGAGGCACTAGTTACTATTTTGGTGCCTTTGATGAAACCACTTTGTGGGAAACAGCTAATTAATACCTTTTTTTTTTTACATGCAAGCTTCTCTTGCAGCAGAACAAATGTCCCTTAGGTTTAAGTAACATACAAGAGCCATGGCAGGACACTGCCAAGGAGTCTTGCTGGGGCAGCTCCTTACATTGTTCCAGCCAGGTTTGCTGGTGGGTTCCCATCTAGAGCGTCCCTGTCACCCAAGGTGGACACGTCTCCTTAATAACTACCTAAGCGCCCTGTCCCTTTTCACCACCTAGTTTCCAAGCCCTGGGCCACAAGATGTTCCTGCAGCAGCGCGTTCACTGGGACATCGCAGGGAGAACCGGGAGTTGTTAATTTGCATTTCTGCTACAAAGCAAATACTGCGGCTACGTCAACAAACATCGAGTTTGCTATTCTATTGCCAGAGGTTTTTGTCTCTGCGCTGTTATTTCCTCAAGGCTCACCTCCTGAAGCCCATGGTCAAGGCTATTACAGCTTGGGTTTGCTGCAACTGAAGCCAGCATGGGGGCTTCCAATGCGGCCCATGGGAGCTGGAGCAGGCCCTTGTGCGGCGACCCGTGAGCAGCAGGATTAAGCACGGGCAGAGGCGAGATGAAGAGGAGACTCACAGAAGGACGTGGGTCGCAATAGTCTGTTGGTTTGAAAGCCTGGCCAGTAATGTATTTGATGCTGCAAATGGGAGCTCTTGCCCATTTTTCTTTGTTCTAGTTATATGCTGAATAACAACCGAATCCCTCTGTACTTCATTTTGCTTATTTAACTATTCCTATATGAAATTTGGATCTATATCTGGGTTGCTTAGCTTTGCCTAGGCAGGCATCGTCCAGTTTGTTCCTATCCGAACAGGTTTCTGTCCCCTGGCAGGGCAAGCATTGCTCTGGTTTGCAATGTCTGTCATCACACCCGCCTGGCCATCGGTATTTCTTCTGACACCAGGCATTTCCCTGAATGTCCCAGCCGGGAAAGTCGGGTCCCATATTGCAGTCTGTCCCTGGATCAGAGGAAGGGACCGAACACACTTGCACTGGGTTTATAGCAGTGTAAATGTTCACAGGCATTTTCTGGGAAGAGTACCCAGACTCCAAGATTACACATGAATTTTGGGCAGCCTCAGGAGCAGCGCCCACATCAGCCCCTACCTGCTGATTTAAGCATCTGGACTCCGATGGCCGGCTCCAATTTCCTTAAAAATACACGCGAGACCTACGCAAAGATGCTCTCTCCTGTGCTCCCAGCACCCTGCCATGGCTGTGACCAAGGGGAGCCCTCCCGGGGCTGGCGGGTCCCCAGCCTGGACCCCTGAGACAGGGGATGCCATCACCCACTGCGGCTCCCTCCTCCCCTGGGCACCCTTCTGGGCGAGACCCCCGCGGCCGCCGGAGGAGGGCAAATCCCATCTGCCCCTCAAGACATCGGGGTTTGGGGAAAGTTTGCTGAACTGCTGCGTCTGGGAAAATCACTGGGGAGCAATCTGAGGGGGCAAAAACCCAACAGCAGGCAAAGTGAATGTGCTATCTCAGCATTTTCTAAATGCTATGGTTTGGCTTTTTCATGTTGAAACAGCACCATTTTTGTTCTGAAGCAGATCCAAGTGTAAGCAATAATTACAAAAAAGAAGAAGAAAAAACAAAACAAAACAAAAGAAACAAATAAAAGGAAAAATTAGAAAAAAAGCTTAGCTCAAATCATCATTTTCTTTTCTAACATTTGTGGTTTGGCTGTGCAGATTAAAAAAAAAATAAATCCAGCCAAACACCCCAACCCTCCAGTGGCTTCACCCTGCCCGACCATCCCAAGCGAAGGGCTGGGCGTGGGCTGGGACGGGGGGGTGCTGGGGGCCTGGGGTAGGGGTAGGGATGGGGATGGGATGGGGCCATCCTGCCCTCGCTCATGGCAGGAGCGGCTGAGCCCCGGATCCTGCGGTGGGTGGGCAGGCAGGCAGCCTTGGACGTGGCGAGGGGCTGGGGGCAAAGAGGAGCCTCGCGGGGGAGTTTTAGTGCTTTCCTCCTTCTTTCCCCACCTCCTGGTGTTGGTAACAATCAGAAAAAAGTTAACTAAGAAATGCTGGAAGTTTCCAGTAAAGGCAGGGCAGCTGACCCGCTGTGGGGCTGGATGCGGCCAGCCAAAAAAAGCCAAGTTTGGGGTTTTCTTTCTTTTCCCCAAAGAAAACTTGACCTCTCCTTTGAAAAGTAACCCCGAGGCTCTCAGGAAAAATTACCACCAGCTGTTTCAGATGGCTTGACTTTCAGAAAAAAAAAGTTGCCCCCTCCCCTCTGAAAAATGTGTTTAAATCAGAGCCCAGTTTTCTTGTCAAAAAGGTGATTTTTCTCCCACCACCTGACTTTTCTCCCACCACCTGATTTTTCTCTCACCTGCTTGTCACCAGTGGGTTACAAACAGCAGTTCCAGCGACACAGGGAGAAAAATAAGATTTCTCTAAGAATCTCATTTCTCTCTCCTGATACATCCAGTAAGTGCAACACACGTATGTACCCTGTACCAGCCCAAGGAGGTATTTTTGCTCTAGAAAACAGCCACAGACATGGAACAAGCAGCTATGCAGTGATTTCATAGATCTTCATGAAAGATCTAATGGGAGAAAAAGGAAAAATTTCTCAAGGATGGGATCAGACAAAAATAGCCACTGGGCGAGCGTAGAGAGCAGCCTGGCCAAGCGAATTCCTGGGATGCTTCTTCCTCGCTCCCCACTTCATTCCAAGCAGCCCAGCGCCCGCCAGAAGCGGTCCAAGCTCACACGACTGCAGTCGGACACATCAGGCAGGCAGGCTCACACGCCACTGGGCTGCAACGCAAGCTGCTTCCTTACCTGCCTTCCCCTATAATTAATGTGCATTGAGTCAGAGGGAGAAAGGATGGGACAGTAGAAAAAAAGAGAAGGAAAAAAAAACCCACACTAGGGAAAAGGAAACTTAGGCATCTTTTTGTGTGCATTGCCCTCTGGTAAGCCTGAGTAGTCGGAGCTCATATATGGCTTGACATACACCCGGGGCAAGTGTTTTAAAATGAAGATCCATGTTGATATTTAATGGATTATATTTTATCTGCCTACTCTTGTCTCCAAATCTACAACAGCAGTCTGTCATCTGCCACTTATTTGCTTCTGAACAATGAATGAGGAGGGGTAGGGGTCACAGAAAGGGAGATTTTAGTAGAGGAAAAGTTTGGGGCGAACCTTAGAGGTAACACGGAAAATAATGTTGCCCTCTGAAGTTCAGACCAAGTTGTCCCATCAAATTTATTCAAGGTAGGAACCCGCCAAAAACATTTCAACTTCCTCGCTATTTTACAGAAGGGCTATGCAATCATTCCCACAGGGAGGAAAAAAATAACTTTGTTAGGTTTTTAGATGCTTTTTTAAGTTTCATTAAAGCACTGTTAAACGCCCAAATGACCAGAGTGATTGCATCCCCCCCAAGCCCCGCCAGGTTTCCTTGCCGGGAAGGTGCCGCTGTTCCTTACCTTTCTTGGAAGCCACTGGCTTTTGCCGGACTTTGGCGTTTTGCTGGCCGGAGACCTGGGCGAGGGAAAGGAGGCAGAGGAGCAGGCAGGCTCCCCAGAGCGCCATGCTGCTGCTGTCCGGTGCCGAGCGGAGGTGGATTGGCTCTGCTCTGCCCTCAGACAGCCGGCTTAACACCGGCTTGGATCAGAAATGGCTGTCCCAGAAAACCCTCTGCTGAGCCCTGGCCAGAGGCAGCCTCCCGGGCCCGGGGGGGCTCGGGCGGCTCTGGCCAAGGCTGAAAACATCCAAGCGGGTTTGCATTTCTTAGCACGCTGCTTGTTTTTGTTTAAAAAAAAAAAAAAAAGAAAAAAAAGAAGGGAATTAATCTACTGAAAGTCTGCTAAGCTAAACATAAGGAAAGGCTGTGGAATGATTTCCTATGGATTTTAGCAAAATGCCATGGGTTTGATCTCATGCCATTGTCGGCAATGGCAACGATGATGTGAGGTGGGAAACAGTTTGGGTGGCTGGGGGAACAGAGGGGGGAGGCCAGCCTGCCCGGGCGGCCCCTCTGCAGGGCTGCCCACGAGGGATGCTGCGAGCACTGGCAACGGTGGAGGGAACACGCGGGGGGACCTGAGCACCCCAGCCCCCACCACGGCATGCTGCAAGGCCCTGCATGGAGATTTCTGCTTTATCCCCACTGCAAGGGGCTGCTGCAATCTC
>NW_008825495.1:1250543-1254479 GCF_000699105.1 Pygoscelis adeliae | reverse complement strand
GGAGGGCAGCTCTTACACCTCAAAAAAAAACCATCTCCACCGTCGCCTCGGCAGGGTTGTCCTGCCACCATTGCCTCTCCATGACATATTAGACCGGGGCCTCATGCCCACCTCTTCCCAGCTCTGCACGGTGTCCCCTCTGGAGGGTGACCCTCCCTGAGGGGATGGGAGGCAGGTGCCAGGCAGCCCTGCCTGCTGTGGGCAGAGCCATCTCATGAGAGCCAGCCACTTTTTCCTCTCTGCCCCGGCGGTAATTTCTTGCTTGCCTTTAGACAGCCACAGTTTGAGGGCAGCATCCAACGCAATAGGTTTGGGCCTCTATTTTTGGGACCCCACCCTCCAAAAGGGGGGTGCTGCACACAGCAACCCTGTGGTGTGTGTGGCTGTGCCTTTGCTCTCACCCAGCTCCCAAATTTATGTTGCAGGATAAGACTTTGGTCCGTGCCCATGTGGGGCGGCTTGGTGGCACGACCCTCAGCTGTGGGATCTGCCCGGGGCTGGGGGGCAGCAAGGGCCGACCTGGCATTTGCCCCCCTTTTTCTTGCACCGACAGCTGGGGATGGAGGGTGGCTCCCAGCCCTGGGCTCAGATTGCCAGTTCTGGGGCAGTTCCAGCATGAATCACTCTCCTCATGGCGAGTCCCATCCTCGGGGGTTGAGGACAGCTGCGTTGGCCATACTGTCCCCTACCCCTATGGCAATTTTGCAAGGACAGGAGTGGTCAGTGCCATGGGGCTGCCCAGCAGCAGCATCGCACTAAGACCTCAGATGGGCCTCCTGGGCAGCACCGTCCAGGGGAGCAAGACTTTAGTGGCAAACACATCCCTACCACCAGACCATGTGGTGGCTTCACATGCTTTTTGTTTTCCAAAACTGCTTTCGGTTCTGTAGGATAGGAAACCAAACAACAGCTCCAGAGGTTTTAACCAAACCGGAGGGCTGATCATCGTGTTGCTCTTTAATCCTTTCCATTGCCCTGGCTGGGAGCTGGAGGTGTTTCGGCTCTGCCTCACCCCACCGGGCAGCAGGAAGGGGAGATCTCAGCCTCTACACCTTTGTCCCAGAAGTGATCTGAAAAGGGACTGTGTTTCAGCAGGCCTGGGCAAAAGCATGGATGAAGAAAGCTGGGAAGATATTCGACCTGCTACTGCAGATGTCCCACTAAGAGGAAGGCTGCTCCATCTCCATACCAAGTGCATTGCATCCACCTGGTGCTGGACCACTTCCCTTCCTTGTCGGGCAGTACTCACACCTTTGAGAGTCAAAATCTACAGGCGCTCTTTGCACTTAAGAAACCTGGCATGCGCCAGGGTTGATAATCCAAAGTATCTCATGGCCAGGTCTGTCAAAGCACTGAGAAGCTTCATGAGGCACGGTGGCTCTGAAAAGCTGGTTGATGCTTCACACCCACCGCCCCAGAGTCAGGGGGGTACGTGGGGGGTCTTCCCTGGGGCCACCCGAGTGGTTAGGCAGCCAAAAATACTTAGAAACTTGGGTCTTCACTCAGTTTTGGGAACGTTCAGGCTTCTAAATACTCCAGAGCTGTAACGGACGACCGTGATGAGCTAGACTTGCGATGGGGGGAACACGTACCACAAAATGCCATTTTTCCCAAGTCCCCCTCGCAGGGTCCCAGCCTGACTTCAGAACAGCCCAGCTGCTCCAAGAGCAGCCCTGCAGCCTAAACCAAGACCACCACCCCATTTTTTGGGTGCTGAGGTTGTTCAGCAGCTGCAGCACAAGTGGGTGAGTCCTTCCCACAGGAGGAACAGGAACCTTTGAGCAAGTGGAGGAAATCCGTGTAGAGAAAGAGGACGGGCAGGCATTTTGAAGAACAAAGCGCTCCAAGCATCAGCCATTAACCTTAAATCTTTTCTGAAAAATTAAGGCAAGATGCCACGCAGCACAATGTGAACCACCGGAGTCGTAGGAGCATAAAGGGTCCGAGAATAAACAGGGGTGTGGCTGGAAAAAGAGCTGCCATTGATTTAGTTTGGCCATAACTGTGTTACCCCGCCTCACACTTTGGCTGCATAAGGAAAACCCTGCCCTTATATATGCTACCTGAACAGAGCTCCTTTGCAGTCCAAACTTTTGAAGCCAAGGAAGAACGGGTTTGATTTTCACTCCCCTTTACCACTCACACAGCCCCACTCTGATCTAAGCCAGAGAATATACATATTTTGGATTTACCGTTCTCCTGCCTGAACTACCTCAAAATGGGATGGAGCCCAAGAGATGCCAGACACCTACAAATGCATATACGTTCCCTTCTCTTGATACTTTAGTAGCATTGACCTATCCAAACCACTTTTGGTAACTCAGCACCTCCCAGTTTTCCTTGGCTCCAGATTTGCTTGCCTGCCTTTGCTTTGATTCATGTCCTTGCCACGCTGGGGAAAAAAACCAAAATGCTCCCTTTGCTGCTGCGTGTGAAACAGATGGCTCTGATGTAGAGTCTGATGGCGACCCCTAACCACAGGTTTCTGGGTGGCTGGGACCAGTCAGAGCATTGCATTTCTCTGATTCCCCAGCTGAAAAGAGAAGGGCAGGGCAGCTTTTGGTTAGCCCCTCTCCGAGCGTGAAGGTCCCCGCACTGAAGGTCTGCAACCAAGTTGGCCTCTCCCTGCGCCAGCCAGCAGGTCCTGTTCTGAATGCCACCATAATTTTTCTTGGAGAAAAACGAAAAGAAGCAGACTTAGAAAGCTTGTCTCTGGCTGTAACACCTATTTGCAGGGGACTTTGCTGCAATTCTGCCTCACATAGGCTGAAAAAATAAATACCTGACACTGTAAAAGCTCATGAACCCACCTGACAGGAGCAAGCTGAAGTGTTGCTGCAACGGGTCCAGAACACAGATGCTATGGGGAAGGTCCACCTAAAAGCTGGAGGGCCCTTGCCCATACTGAGCCCACCCCCCCTGCCTGAGCTCCCACTGAAGCTCGAGGCTGGGGTTCCAGTTAAATAACAGGGCCATCAATGGTCCTTTGTTAAGTTGGCTCTTTGGGCAGATACCATGTTTTTGAGATCCCGATGATTCACGCTTCTTATGTAAAGGAGGCGTGGGAGGCGGGTAGAGGTAATCCTTTTTATTAGATGAACTAATAGAACTGGAAGAAGGCGGTGAGGTTTTGGCCACATGAACCCTTCCCCTTCAGGGCTGAAAGGGAAGCAGCAAATGTCAGAGCTGAGGAGCAACAGCTGGGAGGCTTGTTAGGCACATATAGCCCATCTAGCCCATCAGAGAGCAACAGCTCATTCATGGAGGGGTTAATGGGAAGGAGAGAGGCTATAATTATGCCAAGGTTTTGGTCCATGATTTTTTAAATCTGTACAATCATGGATTTTACTTCCCAGTAATAGCACTTTAGTCCCTGGTTTCAAGCCCAGTCTCCTGGTCGGACAGACAGTAGCTCCTGTTAGCTGTTCGGAAACTGGTTCAAGATGAAAAAAAGAGGGCAGAAGAATGTATGTTTATGGAAACTGTCCCAGGGCCGCAGGGAAGCAGTCAGAAAAGTTTACGTGGCTTTGGGAAACCCAGTAAGTAGGCTGCGATGCTGAATTTGGAAAGCTTTCAGTTAGCAAAACAGTGGCTGGAATAAGCCCATGAAAGCAAGCTGGATGCTCCTGGCAATGATGCAGACCTGTGATTTCTTGCCCAGCTAGGCAAGGAAATGGGCAGCAAGATCAGAGGCTATTTTGATTTGGCTCCTAGGGAATGAGCAGGTATTGCCAAGCCAAGAAATGAGGCAGTGCCACCGCACAATGGCTGGAAAGTGGAAGGGCGGACTAGATAACAGTATTCACACAGTTATTATCAAGATAGGCAATTACCAGCCCTGGCTTTTCAAGGCTAAGTTACCGGTTCAAAGGCAGGCCACCACAATGCCAATCGACTTCTTGCTCTTTGCCTGCAGTCCCCCTCCTCTGGGAAGGA
>NW_008825495.1:1222388-1250316 GCF_000699105.1 Pygoscelis adeliae | reverse complement strand
GCAAAGGGGAGACCCAAAAGCGTCTTTATGTGTGGGGCCGTGCAGCTCGGTGGCTTGACCCACGGCTGGGGCAGCAGGCAGGGTTTCGTACCCCTGCTGCCTGCACTGAATCCACTCTGCAGGGGGAGGATCCACGTCTCAGCAGCACCGCGGTAACCTTGAAGAGGAATAGGAGAGAAAGAGCGGTGGACAGTAAAAAACATGCTGCGAGGAAGTGGGGCTAACAGAAGAAAATCTCTGATATTAATTAGCTGCTGCCTGAACTCATGCTGGCATCGTTCCTGATTTCCACCAGCATAAACAACATCAGAACAGGTTAAAATGGAAAGAGCCGAATCTATGGATCATTGTTTTTGAGACCAATCGAGAAGAAATGCGATAATAGTTCAGGAAAGGGCGGTTTTCATAAGGACAATGATGGGGAAAACCAAGGAGTCAGCACTTTGCCAAAACGTTATCCCCAGCACCAACTTTAGGAAATTGGCTCTGAGCCTAAGGAGGGAGCCTTCCCATCACATCCCATGGCAAGCATGGCTCACATCCCTACCCCACGTTCACCAGGGGTCACAGGACAGAAGGATCTGTGCTAAAGGAGATCCTCGGGCCTTAAACCAGACCCAAATGTGAAGAACTTGAGTTCAAGTGCCATCAGCTGCTCAAAATCCTCCTGTTTCCAAAAAGGAGCTGCACCAAAGGACTCACCCTCCCTTCTGCTTGGAGCATGCAGCTCCTGTGGGCTAGGGGTAAATGTGGCTGTCTTCACTGCTTTGCTTTTCTGCCCATCATCCATGTCCCAAAGTCCAACCAGCCAAAGGAAAACACTAGTCAAGTGTCTAAATCTAACACCAAAACTCTGGAGAAATTCCTAACTGTGTAGAATTGCTGAGCAGGCTGCACGAAACCGACTGTCTCGGCACCAGCTCAAATGAAGTCACCGTTGAAATTAAAGTCAGTATTTTAGGACTGGCAGGCAGACGGCAGTTCTGCCAGCTTATGATCTTGTTTCATGTCGTTCTCACCTTTGAGCAACTCGTTTGCTTTCATATGGCTGTGGATGCTGAATTAGGGATTGTAAGAGAATTTCAGCATCAGCCTTATGCATTTCTTAATTTTTTCAATTTAGAGAAAAGGTTGCGTGATCAGACAGCAGGAAGAAAGCAATCCATGCTCTTGAAAAGCCTCATCAGATTAAAATTGGTCTCTCTCTGGTGGGGAAAGAGAGAAGTAAGACTTAAATCGGGACTTTTCAACCCATAGATTTCCAACCCTGGAAATGCCAAAACTTATCGTTTGCCAAAACACAGCAAGAACGCGTGGTGAGAGCGCTCCTCTGGAAGGGAAGGCCTGCAGGCTGCTGGTTCCAACTACCTCCAACGCTCAAGCACAACTGGCTCGGCTGTGGTCCCCGCCATGCCAGCTGGGTGGAGGAGGGCCTCTGTACGTCAGAAAGCAGCTGAGATTTCATTTCCTTTTTTCCCCTCCCGAGGTATTAGCTAAGGGGCCGCAGTAACGATGATCTTCTCAGTCTAAATCAGGGACATCAAATCTGATCTACAAATGGCGTGACGTGAAAACTCAGGGGTGCCTGTGCTGCTGATCCTACCCTAATCTTGAGAACAGGATAGCAACAGAAATGTTCATAGAGCTCGTAAGATAATCACAGCCTTATTAAAAAGTGTTCCAGTTGATGAAATTGAGGTTGAAACTACCACCAGGGAGTAATTAACAGCAGCACGTTTGAGATCCTAAAGTTGTTTTGCAGGAACAGCAAAAAGGTCTTTGTTACTGGATAGCTAGAAATGCAGCTGATCCAAGGGAAAAACGAGGCATCGCAGTCTCTTTTTGGGGAGATGGGTACCAAAGTGCCCTGCTGTGGCTGAGCACTATGACTGGGAATCCAGGGCTTCACCAAAGGAAAAGGAGCGAGGGACCAGGCATTTAAAGTGCCAGCCTGAAACCAGCCCCTGGCAACTGCCTCCCTGACAGCAGGGAGCAGGCAGGTGACACCTGCCTCTGCGAGGCACAGCTAACAGGAGCTTCCACGTTTTGCCTTAGAGGGAACAGCCGCTTCACACTGGCAGGGAGTGCAAACAGGCAGCAGCGTACTAGGAGACGAGGGGTTGGGGAGCAGGGAGGAACAGCAGCACGGAGGCTGAAGAGCTTCAGTCCCAGTTGCAGGCCTGCTCTTGCACTTTGCTCAAGCATGTTAAAGGAAAGGAGTGAACCAAGGCTCTGGGGTAAGGACTGGAGCGCCCTCCTCTCAGGTCTTACCAAGTCATGCTCACTTCTTCCCCCCCGCTCTGGGGCTCCATGGCTGCTTACTACAGGCAAAGTAAACCAGTGCCACAGCAGGGCTGGAGAACATCCCTCTGCTGAGGAGGGCAGTGGCATCTGCTGAAGTTTAAAAGAAAAGTTGGAGGCAGTCCTAGCAGAAGGCGGTAAATCCCAGTTAATTCCTATTTACAGAGAAAATGCAGAAACTCCATGAGATATTATCTATGTCAAATCAAGGTGCTGAGTCCCTCAAAAAGAGACTTGCACGCTCCCGTCCCACAGGAGCCACGAGTGAGCTCTGGCTCCCACTAACTTGTCTTTACAACAGGCTGTGCTGAAGCAAGTTTTCATAAAGTCCAACTGCGGGTGGCATAGCCCTCTCCCCCCCATTGCCTCAACCCCCACCCCCAGGGCAGAACAAACTCCCCTCTCCTCCCCAAACTACACAATTGCAACGTTGAACCATTACTGTATTTGTGAAACATTGGCTGATGGGATTCCTGGCCTTGGTAAATCTGCTGTGCATCACCCCAAGTGTAAACACAGATCTGGAGGAACATGAGGAGCAAACCAGCCAGGTCCACTGACCTGTAGCTTTGCCCTCTCCTGCTTCAAGGAGACTGTTCCTGTCAAACAGACCTTTAGGCTGGGATACATGGGGGAAGAAGGGGAGGGTGGGGGAAAGGTAAATTGCGGCTGGGTGCATTTTAGGCAACACAAGTAGAAGCCTAGCAGGAGTTGCTAGACTCCTCATCTCTAGTACACAGCTTTCAGTCTCTCGACACTCCCAGCAGAAGCAATTAATTTCTGGGACAAACAGAGAGCTATCCCGCTCCGCAGATGTTTCCTCTTAGTTCTACTGGACTCGAGTCAATGAAAACGTGGCAATATCTGCACAGCAACACATGGAACTTTCCACCAGCCCAGATGGGAACAGGAGCAGTCTCAGTTGAAGCCTCTATTAAAAATCTAACTGCTATTTTTGTTTGGGATGGAAGGGAGGGGTTAAAGAGAGCTAAGAAAATAGAAAATAGCAGCATAGCCCTTAGAATGCCTGAGAACCAGAGTCTCAAAGATTTCTTGGCAGATGTTGTATCAACCGGGAGAGCTGTAGGCCCTTTTACCCCTGTCAGAGCTTTGTTTATCCATTTGGGATATGAGTTGGTAGCAGCAAACCTCCAGGGGCAGCTGAGACCAACTAGCAGCTGTGTAATACTTTTGGCCAGGCTCATTATTTATATCTCAGGGTAGAAGCAGCCCCAGTCTGAACTGGGGCCACACTCCAACCCATTGCTTTTCAATGCCAACAGATGGGAGGTAGCGAGTGTGGAAGGAATAGGACCCCTTCAAGACCCTCAATTCATTCTGTGCCTGCTTACACAGCTACAGAAGCCCTGGGGGGGAAGGACACGCACGTTTAGAGGAGGTGCTACAGATACATGCACCACGTTAATTTATACTTACACTCTCAGGAAGTGCTTGGTACCAAGTATTTTGTGACTGGGGTAGCCATTTTTGTATACACAGCTGCTCCACAGGTTTGCCTGTGCTAGCAGCAGACACAGGTGCTCAGGTAGCAAGAGTTTGCTTTTTAGGTATCTTGAGCACATAGCCTAGATCTCAGATGGGCTAAATATTTGCCATCCTTAGTAAGAAGTGGAGAGGGAATGCACATATATTCACCTCCACAGGGGTGTCAGTTAACACACTTGAAACACAATGAGGTTTCTCCCCCACCCCCAGCTCTCATAACAATCAATTTAAAATTAAAAGGATCTGGTGAGGGGACAAGAAGCATCTTAAATGATGTAACTTGCAAAACACTTGGAGATCCTTCAGCTGGAAGGCTATGTAGAAATACACTATTATTACCATGTTACAAAATTCACCCTGGAAGTAACTCTGGGCAGCCTTTTGGTATCCAACCACAAATCTGTACTAGAACAGGCAGCACCTATTCAGAGAACAGCTGTGGTTTAAGACTTGCAACCCTCATTTAGATTAACCCTTTTTCTGAAACATTAAACAATACATGACCAAACAAAAACTGTCTGTGGTAAGTCTAAGGTACTGTAAATTATTTTTCTCCCTTCAGTTTTCTTTCTTCTACATTCTTACAAGTAGCTTCGTGTGGCAAGGAATGGATCACAGCTACTGTAAAGCTGATGTCAGGTTAGTCTTTGCCTCACATAGAATAACTCTACTGGAGTGATTAAAGATGATATACATAATCATTGTCAATTCTTGCCTGTATTACTACATAGCACTATCATAACTTACCTAACCCATTACTTAAGGTACTGAAAGAATCCTACCTCTTCAAATTAGACATCTCGGGCAAATTTTGTGGGACAATTTCTTTTTTTCTTTCCTTTTTTTAACCTGCCTGCTCATTATACTAGTGGCTACACATACCTGAAATACACAGTAGTATTGCAGTCACCTTGAATAATTATGTGAGTGAGCTCTAGGAAAAGGGCTGAAGAGATTTGGGGACCTGAAGTACACCATATATTATAATGTGATCATGATTATTAGAGCTGTAATATGTTTTGTCCTGTATCTACAGCTCTCCTTCAGCAAAAACCTTCCCCTTCTCCCCACCAAACACGTTCCAGACAAGAAAATGTTCTTAGTCTGATATTAGAAAATTAAAACAGGAAAGTCAGAAAATGCTACTTGAGTAAGAGCTAAATGATTCCTGGATTATTGTAGTAACTTTTGCCACGATGTTTGTTCAAAACGGTCCTTCTAACACTTGCAGCTGAAGCATCAACTTCCTGAAAATCAATGTTTTCCTTCGACTTCTTCCATCTGTTGTCTCTTCCTATCCTGCCAAATAAACAGCTCTTACTCTTTGCTGGGACAGCCAATTGATACAGGGAGGGAATCCACTGCTTTGAAGACCTGGTGATAAAACTCGATTGCATACCTTATCTGCCATCTTCTGTCTTTCCCTGTAAAGGATCATTACTGAAAGCCACTATGCTTTTCCAGCTGAATTATCAAGCTCCTAAAAAATTAACTTATTTTCCTTTCTACCTTAGCCATGCCCCTTCTCCTTAGCCACCGTGAGAGGTTTTGGCTAGGTTACTATTGTACCTATTGGCAAAAGGAATAGGCAGAGCTCTAGTAAGCAAAGAAATCTTGGTTTAAAATATGAATTAGAAACTTCAGACCATGTTGTGTTTATAGTAAAATCTAACCACATTTTATTCAAAGAAAAGTAAGATAATTTGAAGGAAGATTTCCACAAAGTGCTGTTCTCATCTGGCTGGTGAATTAAAAAAAAAAATTTCAAGAGGCCCAAAACCTGGCTTGTGCTGTACCAAGGACACCCTCATATATGCTCTAGAACACAGCAGCTGGTCTGCAGAAGTGGAACACACACAAACAGAATTAAGTGGAATCTATACCAGTCACTCTTGAAAACAGACTCAAGCACTTCCCAGGCAATTGCATCAACAGCTGCTGGTACGCTTCCTAGGTGCGGACAGTTACCCATATGGAAAGCATCTCAAATTTGCTTATTCACATTTAACTGTAGCTAGCTTTATGCTTAGTAACATTCTAAAAGCCTCTTAGCCAGAAGGATAAAGATACTGGAACAAAAAATATCCTTTTTCTATATACAAACTGACAAGATTGCACAATCAATTAAAAACAGTTTTGAACATTTAATAAAAACTCATCCTAGAAATCCAACTTTCTGCCGTGACGTCCCCAAACTCTCTTCTTCATCCAAAATCTTCTGAAGGGCTATGTGCAATGACTTGCCTACTCTTTTTCCCGTCTGCAATGCAAAGAAAGCAAAACAAATCTGAGACATATGCTTATTAACAGGAAGACAACTCTCACGGAACACTTCTTTTTGACAAATAGTTTCCCTTTAATGATTAATATACGCCAGCTGGTATAATAAAAACATACTTTTAATTAAGAAAAATAATGGTGGTGGAAGTTTCATTTTAGTTTGATTAAGTTTTGGAAAAATGTACACACAAAGGCAGTGCTCCCATTCATCAGAGAAGCATTCCATGATCATTAACACCGGATGTGTGCATCACTGGATCACCCAGGAATACAAGTTAAATTCACGTCAGGCACAAGCACACACTCAAATTAGCCAGCGCATGCAATATGAAGCAATATGCTAGCTGCCAGAGGACAAGAGATACCTGACCAGCAAAGCAGCCTACCAATACAAAGTTCAGTAAACTCTTCTGAATGTGCTCAGAATCAGCAGACTGAATTTAGACCAGCTCAACACCATGTCATGTGGCCAGAGAAGCCCAAAATGCACACTGGCTGCATCACCAAATCAGTCTGTGGGCAGATCCTTCATTATGATGTGCAATTCTGTACTATCCAAGGACCTTAAAGGAGTTAACAGAAGGTTTTCTTTACAGAAATAAACTCCAGCAGTGAAAAACCACCAGGATTAGCTCTGATACCAGCCTCTACTCTTTCCACATACACAACTGTACTGTGGAAGCTGCAGGACAAGGAAACGTTGGGCAATGCTGAAATAAAGATTTTTAAGGCAGCGGTGCCTATTAGAGCTTTCCCAGGGTTTCTCTAAATGACCTGAAATACTGACTCCATACAGAGATGAAAAGAGCCCACCTGTCCCTAAAGAGCCAAAGACAGATTATATTCAACTGAGTTTATTAGCTCCTGATCTACGCAACGAAGCCTATGCCTGCCATACAGCTGACCACAAAGCTCTCTTTCACCTGCTGATGACAAATTGCCAACACCGTGGATGCACAAACCTTAAAATAAGGTACGTTTCTAATCGAAGAACGAGGTGACAGAATATGGCCTATAGTATCAAAGGAAACTTGGAAAGTGCTTTGATGCAGCAGGGTAGCTGTCAGTCCTACACAGTATGAGTCATGCTAAATAAAGGGGGGCACACACAAGAATAGTTACAGCTCTGCACTGGGACAGAGATCACAGCAGCAGTCTGGAGTCCTGAGGGGTAATATACTTTGCGCATTGTTCTCCTCAATTGCAGGACATCATCACTCACACCAGGTCAAAGTGAATGGGAACTGTGCAGAGCTTTGGTATTGACACAGCACACAACACTGTTGCCATCTTATTCCTGCTTGCCTCTCCTCATGCTGGCAGCTTCCCAAAACTTTCCCATGAAGCTGCCTTCCTAAGAGATATGTCCTAGAACATCTGTTCTCTACGAGGCAGGGAAAGCTGAACACTCTCTGACCTGCAGCCAAATCATTAGGGAATGGAGGCGCCAAGCAAGGGTTATGCAGCTCCTCCACTGGACATTCCCAGGCCTTCTTATTTTTCTTGGTATCCTAATCAGGCTGCTGAGTTTGCGGCAGGGCCAAACAGATAATCTCTGACCTCCCAGAAAACATCTTGGTTTCTTCTCATCAGCTTTATCCCTCACTCCTTCAAACTGCTCACCACCCAGGAGGGAAGACTTCTTCCAAAGCAAGTGAGCGACAGCACAACTCACTGGGTGATCAGCTTAAGCTTTTAACTCCTTGCAACAACAAGTAGGAACAGGTTCACTAAAACTCTTAAGCAGAGTAGGGCGGTTTCAAGATTTCCCATGGTTACCTTCCATATGCATCTCTGATCAGTGTTTAGATGAGCATTATATAATCCCAAGCACAGCCTTTGGGGGTGGGCTATACAGTGCAACTGCAGAAGTTCATTTCCTATTTAGGGCTCAGTGTAGAGCGAAATCTGTTATCAAAATAGAGGCTCCAATCAAAACTTTCTGCAGATAATTTGCATGTGGGCCACCTTCTACCACGAACCTGCATCTAAACTAAGCACCCATCTCTTTGTAGCAGCCCTAGACCCAAAATCTCAAGCCTTCTATGACATTTAGTTAAAATTGGACTAAAAATCCATCAAGGAAGACACATCGGATGTCCATAGGAAGTTTAGTTTCTTTAGGATGCCAAGTTAGAGATAAACCCCCTCTGCACATCTACACAGATGATAACGGGGATAAGTGACCTCTCTGGATGCAAATAAAAAGCCCACCAGTACCACCAAGATTAGCACTCTGGATTGACATCATGAAACAGTGAAGTGCCATATATACTCAGCATGTCATTTCCACTTGAGATCAACTGTTTTCAAACTTGGCTCCAAGTTCTGCATTCCTCACTACAGCCGTGCTGAAATTAGTTCTGGATCTCTAGGAAACAGAGCCAGTTTGAAGTATTTAATTTTCATTCTGACTCCAAGTTCAAAACCCAGTTCTGTCTCATGCTCAAGGCCAAACCCAGGCATAAGAATTTATACTGGAAGACAGTTTTAAGAAGAGCCTGAAGAAAGGTTTAAAATGGAATTCTTATGCGGATGTGAACAACATCCGGATACTAGTATTTTCATGGAGTAGGGGCAGATCAGAAACCCAATAAAGGAGCAAACAAAAACAACAGTAAAATGAGAACAGTAAGCTTATCACAACACAGATGAGCTGTGCTAGAAGGGAACACCATGCACTAGCTATTCAAAGTACCATCTCTACTTCTATAGGGACGTTACCATGTTAGAAGTTTTGCTCTTTCAGTCTTTAAGGAAAACAATGAGAAAGGGAACATGTTATCTAAAAATACGCTCCAAGTTTATCAACTTAAGCTTTGCAGTCTTACAAAGGTACCTGACTGAAACAAATGTGAGCACCATACATTTCAGGCATCTAAAAGTTTTAGATAACTTCCATGCATGTTAGATTCTGTTTCAAAGGAACTGCCTGTGACCTTCAGCAAGTCCCTCATGCACCTAATAAAAGCACCAGTATCTCTGTTCTTAAAGTCCTTACTGCAGCTTTCATATACTCAAGTTCCAGTTCATCCAGTATTATTCAGTATCATCAGTAACTGCTCAAAACTGCTTACCTCCATCATCTCAAAAATACTCTCAGGATCAAGGCTACCTTTCCCCACTTTCTTCATAGAAGTGAGGGCACCTTTACTGGTCACAGAAATAAGCAGGCTGGCCAAGGAACAGGCTTCTTCCTGAAGGGTAGCATCTACCACGTGCCTATATCCAATCTGTAAGTTAGTGACAAAAACAACATATTAGTCTGCAGTTCTCTAAGCTCTTTATTAAGTTAAACTGAGTAGTAGCTCTGTTGGCTATCTACAGCCTCCCATCCTAGTATCATGTGACTGACTTGACAGCACAGTACTTAACTTAACAGTCTCTAACCCCAAATTATGTGTACATACATAAGAGGCGAGATAAGCATGTCACTATTTCACACAGTTTTCCTCCCTGACCATCCTTTCATCTGTATGAAACTGCAGGTTCCCCTTTCCCTTCAACTCCAAGCATGGACTTTCCTCCCCGCTAGGTGAAAATTACACATCCTAAGACTCAGGTGAGCCCCCACTTCAGTGGAGGCCTTTCTACTATTTATGAAACCTGCTTAAAAGATATGTCAGACAAACTTCTAGGTAACTAAGCAAATCACTAACTCTTACATTGGAAAATGCAGCATCCAGCAAATCAACTGCATTTGTTATGGGCTATGTGGAAAAGGAAAACAAAAACCTGTTTGAAAGGAAAGGACAGTATTGAACCCATGAAAAGAGAGTTCTGTCCCCAGCAACAAATACTCGTTGTGTAACTCCAGGCAGATCACACCACCTCTGTGCCTCACAACGATACCCGTTTGTTTTAACATACTGAAGTATCTGCTGCTCTGGATGTTGAGCAAGGAGTAGATGAAAAATAATAAACAACTCTTCTGCATGCAAGCAGATGCATTTTAAGAACGCATCAAGTGGAAATCTGCAAGTCAGAGGCGGAAAAAAACCCTTATTCGGTAAAAGTTCTTCTTAATTAGGAGGCCAGGGATGAACAAATATATATATAGTGGACACTGACCATTTCTGTAACACAAGTTTTATCTCTAGGGAAAAAATAAACGGCATGTGAAGTTAATAGAAACTGAAGTCTCTAGGTAGGTGGTCAGAAATTTGTCAGGCTTACTTTGCTTAGTGTGACGATGCAGGGCACATCAACCACATTAAGTCGAATACAATCATAAGGGTCATCAGACAGCTCAATCTCTTTAGACCCTTCTTCATCCTCCAGAACACGCACTTTGGGTATTCTGTGGAAACAAAATGTGCAAAATCATTGCCAGAACAGATAATGAATACAGGTGTCATACAGTCTCAACTCCAAGAAGTGCTCTTTCCTCTAAATGAGGCTAAATGTTTAGAAAAAAATCCAGAAAGTTATCAAAGTATTAACAACTCACTCGCTGAGACTAGAGAGAAAACATCATAAAGCAGGAAGATATTTAGGATAAGACCATCATATTTACATCATTCAAACTGTTAGAATCTGAACTGTTTTTTACACCAGTTATGGTGAGAGATTCTTTTGGAACTTGCACAACGCAATTCTGAACAATTCTTTGTACACCTGTCTGGACATACAGGAGAGAAATTACCAAGACTGAATCCTTTGTACTGTGGTTCCCAACCTTGCAGACAACAGTGAAGTTGTCAGAATTACAGCAATTGCATTGCTTGGCAAAGCTGTGACATCAGTAGCAAATACAAGTAGAAAGCTGTTCAGGAAAGAATGACACTAAGGAGACTTGGGGTAAAAGAAAAAGATGACATTAGTAAAATCCTTTCTTTGTAGCAAGATGGGAAGATTGGCAAGATATTCTCATTCCTTAAGAAGCCAGAAGACTCTGCTATTCTAAGGATAGATATACAAAAGCAACCACCAGGATAAAAACCCAGGCAGAAATCCAAGAAATGCTTTCTGCTCAATTGTGAGTGACAAGCTCTCTCACAAATGAGCTAGACAGACTCCTTATCAGTGATGCACATATTGTATTTGTTATAGCCATTTAATGGGAGTTTTACAGGATGATTTAATGCAGCTTTCTTAGCATAATTAATAAAGTAATTTAAAACAATTTAGTAGAAGATGGTATCTCAAGAAGCCAAGAACCTCAGTGTCTTACATGCCCTCATTTATCCAGGTGCCCGCTAGGATGGAGTACTGTCTGAGAGACTTTGCTTTACTGGCCAGTAAAACCCACACACAGCTCAACCACAGTGCTCTCACTTTTACACATTTGCACTTGAAAACATAAAATATTTCAAGATGTCCCTAGAAAGCTAATTTCAGTAGCCATGTGGAATGTAACCACAATCTGGTTTTATATTAGTACTTTTACAGTAGTGTTGTATTTTGTAACTACTCTGGAGGTTACATTCTTTTATGCATTCTGTACCAAATCTCTTTTAAAAGAGGAGGAGATAGGCACCGATTTAGTGAACTTTTCCCCCCACTAACGCAAAGTGATTTTTGTTGTTCCCTGTAGGAGTATTTTAGTTATTTGTGGCTAAGAGTCCTAGAGGTGAGTACTTCACAACAGCTAACCCTGTGAACATTGGCCTGAGCCAAGCTAAAACTTTCAGTAAGCAGAACTACGACGTGTACTTTTTTCTGAAATGAAACTCAAAATGCTTTGCGGAGTTACGTAACAACTCATTGGAAAAGCATCAAAGCCTGTTTTCAAGTTAAAAATATTCCATTAAAAATTGATGGAATAAGGTCACAAGGTGACTAACCCTCTAGCTACACAGGACAATCGAGAACATTGGACAACAGCCTAGACAAGAAGCGTATGTGCCAGAGCAGTGCTTAAAAAAGAATGAAGATTTCAATAAAATCTGTGAGATCAAGCAATTTTTAACTCCATCCTAAAATAGCTATGAAACCAGAGCAATGTTTGGTCTGCAAGAAAAAGTTGCCAGAACTAATACCTGAAAAATCCCTGCAAAGAGCCATTTTGGCCAAGAACAGATGAGAGAGGTACAAATTAGGACGATTGCAGAGGTGAAAAGATAGTTGATGAGACACAAGCTTCATAGTTGCATAAAAAGGGAGTATATACACAGAAAAACTAGGCAAAGAGTGTAGCACTAAGAAGATTTCCAGAAAACTGGAGATTCCCTCTCCAGCTTATGAAGATTTATCTTAAGAACTAGCTGCACATGTTCACTTTGCAACTTTTATTTTTCTGTTTTGATTCCTGCAAGTAATCAGGGCAGAAATCTGTACAGCAGGACTTAGTCACATATTGAACAATGCTCTTTTCTGTGTGCTGCAGACCCAGATTTCACAACTGCAAAACCAGTTCTACCCTTGCAAGCAGGCATCAGTTCTGCCTCTCCCATGCTGCCCAGCAAAAAACCACAACATCTGCAAGGCTATTGTGTTATAAACTCTGTAGCTTTTGTAACTTGCCTAGTTTCTCCTGCCTTGGTTGCAAGTAGGCACATTCCACAGGATCAAGTTTAATTCTAAGCCCTGACACAGTAGCAACTTGCACATTTTGCAATATCTACTTCGATCATGGATAAATCCAGCCTTAAGCACCTTGAAGACACAGTTAGGAAGCAAGTTTGATATCTGCTATCTTTTGCACATGATCTTGATACAGTTTTTAGAACATAATGAACAATACAAAACTCCAAGGAGTAAACATTCCCCTTAAAACATTCATATTGTCATTGTTCCATGCCTGAAGGGGATACGATGAGTCAGGTCAGACATACAAAGGATTTAAATCCTGTAATTTTTGCGCAAAATTCCTTAAGTTATGATTTTGCATTTACTTAGCCCTGAAGAAAAATGTGTCCATAGCCATTATAAAAATGGTTAGAGCAAGATTTTAAGCATGAAGCTGAGGTTTTCAATTGCCTATCTGAACGTCTAAAAAATGTAGCTTCAAACAAAAAACAGCAGCTTGAGCTCCCTGCTCTTGGTTCCAAGGCTGACAAAGATCTGAACACACTTATAACAAAAACCTGGCTGTAAACGGATTATGAAAGGCAAGTAAGACTCAAAGAGGGTCACACATGTCAAGCAAAGTTCAGAACACTTCATCTGAAGTGATCTTCAAACTGACATCTTGTCTTGCTGGGACAATAATATTTTAGGGAGAGCGGGCAGCTACTCTAAACAACCTTGTGTCAATCCAAAGAAAATTTAGTAGGTACCAAAGGAAAGGGAGAGGAATAGTGAATGAGGACAACAGGTTTTCACTTTGAATTTCAGCTCTTGACTTTCTGAGCTCATATGAGATTAGACATACTAGCATTCCCTGCTCAAATCAATAGACAGGGTTTTCACAGGTCAAAAATCAACAGGCTCTGCGTTATGTCATGCTGTACCACATTTTGATTTGATATCTGACTTCCACAAGACTGTGGATGCTTGCCCACAGATTAAAGATTATATGAATGATAGTTTTCAGAAGAATAAAAATAAAGCCGAATCATTAAAACAATTACACTCTTCATGTTGCCCATACTCCCAAAGCAGCAGATTTCCTTTCATTTACTTATTTATATTACTTTTTATATGACCTTCTCTCTCTATGCAGAACTAGGATTCTGGATGAAATAAGAAAAAAGACCTAGTTATCTTGTAAATAAAGTACATGCCTTGGATCTGCAAAACAACTCACATGGGAGCAACTGTTCTAACCATACAACTTCTGCATCCCGGCAGCTCACACACAGAAACATAGGCATTTCTTCCCCCTAGTGTACTGTTAACTCTTTTTTTGAGCCATTACATTTGTGACAGTATTTCTTAATGCTACGAAATCAATCTACTGTTAAAAGTTACTGTTGAGAACTTGATTAACATGGGAAATTTCTCAGCAATATATACAAGTTGTAGTCTTAGATGGATTCTCCCCTTATCCCCTTTTAAAGTGTTTATATCCTGATATACTGCCCGTCTTCAAAAGCGTATTTTCCTCTTCTTCTTGCGTGTACTTTTCCAGCTCTAGTACTGTCTGTGCACTGATTCCCTGATGAATAAGCCAGAACTATGCCAGTGACATTAGCAGATCTCTAATTCACAGCTGAAAAACAATTTGAGATCCACTTTCAAAACATTTATGCCTGTAAGAGTCTCACTTTTGCACCTCTTCCAACTACTTCTGCTACATAAGTTTTTTAGCAAAGCCATTCACTAGTTTCTTTCTTAAGGGTGCTACAAAACTCTGCATTCCCTTTCACCTATAGATCAAGAAGATTAAAACATTAGAAAAAATATTATTGAATGTTATCATTAAAACACACACAGAGCACTTGCATCATTCATTCTACTAGATTTTGTTCTTCCATTCTTTCAATTAGAATGCATGGGGCAAAGTTCTTTTAAAGACACATCATTTCCCCCTCCCCACAATCTCTCATCACCATTTTTTCCTCTTAGTTTTAAAAAGAACTCTAGACTAACAGTTAATGAGAAAGAACATCGCAAGTGGGAAAACGGGGCTAGTTACAAATCAGTAGTCACATTGACCGAGGACTTCTTATTCAGGAGCATCACATATCAGTAAATACTTCTTATTTTAAACCCATAAGGCACAACACAAAAGCCTCCAACTACTTGCAACAAAACCATATGGTCAAGACAATTTTTTCTGGATCTGGCTACAGAACAAAAGTTATATTGTGAGCCTGATTGTGCATATAATGCAATATGACATTTGATTATTAGAAACTGAATTAAAGTCATTAGTTCATGTTACTTGCATGCAAATGGACTGCCTTGTATCTGAATGCAAGTTGCCTTGGGTATTTCTTATTTAAATAATTAAGCATTAAAAATGCTAAGCTCACAGAGAGTACTTCTCTTTCACTTCCCATGCCACTTCCACTCACGTGAAATGAGATCTGTTCTTTACCTTGTGTTAAAGAGAGCTGCCTTCACTGCAATAGAGATTGCATCAAAGAGGTTCCCACCACATTCCAGTAACTGGGGAGGACAAAAAGAATCTCTTTAAAAGAAAATCAGGCTAGTGTCTTTAAACCAAGTCTTTATTTTACTTAAACCTATTTGAAACGGCACAAAATTAAGAACCAGAACGAGTTTTTAAAAAACAAAGTTGTCTTTAAAGCCTATCTATGAAAATAAACAACAGATAGGAAACTAAGTTTTCAGCTAACTGTATTATACACGCAAAACAGAAGAGGTAACGCACTTCATAACAAAATTAATGATAAAATTTAATAACAGCAGCTGAATTGAAGCCACTGCTGTTCTTACTCTTCTTGTGTTAAGGCTCTGAACTAGACTATGACCAGAACACTTTTTATAAACTCACTACATTCATTCTTTAATGTTAAATCAAGCCAAACCATTTTCTACACTTTATTTCAAAGAGGAGTCTTTTTTAAATATCAGCTGGACAAACCCAATCGGTAGAATTGTTTTCAAAGAAGCAACACAAATTGTCACCCAGAACATGGCATGAAAAGCTAGTTATACAAGGTATAGTTATGAAGGCACATCATGATTTATTCTCTAGTCTTTATGGAAAAGGAGTCATCAGCAGGTTTGTCTTGTAGCTGAAAAGGATCTAAGGAAATCCTGATGTCAGAATCTACTTCTTGATAACACTATAATATGAATTAAAGTGTGTGGAGGGACTCTAGCTTAGTTTCTTCCCATGAAGATCAGGAGAAGAACAGCACTGCATACTGTACATTTATATACACTATATAAAAAGGCAGGGCTCCCATAACCACCAATACCTTCTGTAGGCTGACAGACAACTCAAAGATGTATTTGGCCGTAGTCTAGTGATAGTTCTCTGACAAGCTCCGCTCTGAGCTGCCAGCACTATTCTATGAACACACACATCTCCAGCAAGCATTTGAAACTACTTCAGCACGAACATATGGATGCTTCTCCGTTACATCAATCTGTGCTGTATGATGAGAGCAAAACAAGTTTTGCAACACTGATTGCATTGATTGCTCTTCAAAATCTATTTAAGAATGAGATCAACTCCCGCTCTGGGAGCAAATCGTAAATCAGATCTTCTGGAAAGACAGTTTATTTTTATGAAGACAGACTGAATTGTGTAAAAAGAATGACAAAAAGTTAGGACAGAAAGCTAAATACAAAGGTGATCAAATTATTTCTTTGCAAACAGCTGCTGGATACAGAGAGGTTAACTTGCCACTTTCAGTCATTATTGGATTTTACTGGATAACACAATAAGCCCCACAATATCTTTGTTATTAAAACACAATAATGGGATGTGCCTGTACTGTTGCTAGGCTTATGTTCAGGCTGCTGTTCTAAAGCCTTATTTGTATTACAGTGGCGCCTACAGGCTAGGAACACAGCCTGTATCAAGCATGGTACAACAATTCCTCCAAAAAGAAATGAACACTCTCTTCTCAGTTGAAGCATCTTGTACTGAGATCCCCCCCATTTTTTTTCATTTTTACTTTTTTTTTTTTTAAGGACTAAGAAAGTCTGCACAACTGTGAGCTGTGTGAAGCAAAGGAGTCTTTAGACAGGACTGCTTTTAATTTACTGATATACAAATGAAAAAGTTATTGGGGGTGGGAAAAAAGAGAAAACATTGTAGACCTTGCCTTATTCAAAGAAGATTTTCCTGCAAAAGGACAGATTTCTAAGTTGTTGGGTTTTTTTTCCAAACTGGGGAGGGAGGGAATAGGAGAGATGAGGAAATCCTCCAAGGGATGCTCAGTAGTGAATTGCTAAAATTTCAACAGAACCTAATGCACACACCCCTCCCCCAACACACAATGTACTGTGATTGGGTAGAGAATGAAAAGAGATTGCACACTTTGATTCTCCTTGCTCAGCACTGCAGGCTGCTGGGGCAAATTACGTGGAGAAGGCTACACATGTACCAAAAACACCCTCAAAAATGCCTAAAAGCTTATTTCTGACATCAATGACTTAGAAGGAGAAAGAAATTGAGGGAAAGACAGAGAGGGTGAGAACAGGCTTACAGTTTTGCAGTACCGTGTATCTCCACATTCATGAGCTACTCTTTGGAAGTGGAATGCCTTCTATTATTAAAAAAGAATGCATATATCCTGAAAGTTTAAGGTATATATTCTTGACCTTTGACACATATTTATAAGTGTCCATATGTCTGCATCTTTGTAGTGTGTATAGTTGAAGTTATTCTCTCTCCAGCCTGACTGTCCACAATTATAGCACCTCCCAAGTACACTGACCACTAGAAAATATTTGCGAGATGTTTTTAATCAATAAGCTGCATGACTATGCAAAATATACTACCTGCTCTTTTGAGGTTGCATATCTCAAATTTTGTTTACACACAGCAGCTGAATATAGATGCTTTGATCAAAGTGTGCATGGCTAAATTACATAGCAATGGAGTATCTCCAGGTTCATAACATTCTTTCTGGGCTTTTGTCTTTTGGAATGAGAGAATTGAAACAAGTACCTTCCCACCTGACTACAAGGTACCAGTAGTTTCAAACTTGCGACAGATTTAAGGCTTATTTTCCCTCCAACTTAACTATGAACACAAACACCAATGTGAACAATTCCCAGGAATTCTGAAGCAAAACATCATCCAAAGGACTCTCAATAAGCATTGTTATTATATTTAGAATCTGCCTGCCTCAAATGATGAACAACATGACTTGTAGTACCTTATATTAGCACAAGTGTCATACTTCCACCATGTATTATTAAAACAGAATTCTATAGGAATGATTCAGCAAGAGCAGCTTCAGGAAAATCTGTGGGTATCAAGCACCTACATCAAGTATAAACTATCACATGTGATATACGTCTTCTATTTAGAAAAGGAAATAGCACAAATACCTCAAAAATGTGAAAATACAGAGGCCTGGGGTGGAAAAAAGAAGAGGGGGGGGAACAGAATAAGAGACAAATGTTAACAGTATCTTGTTCTAACGATACCAGCAGCTCTTCAATGGCTCACACACAAAATCCTTGCAGAATATAACATTAAAAAGACTCATCAAGTTTACAGTCCTAATTATGAACCTACAACAGATTTTTATTGGCACTGTAAACAAAGCTAAATGTAAAATTCATCACATAACATAGGTCTTGACATTCATAATTCTGATACAACTAGTAGCATAAAAATACCAAGGTTGTTTTTCTCTGTAGCTGTGGATAATCAACAAATTCGTCCAGGAAGAATCAAATAATGACCATTTATACCTCATACAAAAGCTATACAGAACTACTTCTGCAGCAGTCAGCTTTATGAAAGTCTTTGTTTATGCAGTGTTTATGCAACGTTAAGCAGTACATTGCTTAAATAAGCACAACATTTAATATTCTGTACCTCTGCTTGTAATTACCTAGTAACTAAAGGCACCAGTGTTATTTCTCAAAACTAACACTTCATTCTCTATTAAACTATGCCAAGCTCCGATAAGCCGGTGACTAGGACCGTTAAAGCACTCAGCAGTGGTACATATTTGATCATTCTGTATGCAGGCTAAGTCACAGTATGTACCATTTCCACTATAATTAGGCTAATGCTACTGCTTTTTAAACAGCTAATGGACTAATTTTCACATTTATTTAGGTCTTAGTCTGAATGTTCCTGTTTTGTTTAACTAAATCCTGTGGGTTGGTTTTTTTTGGCAATACAGCTTAACATTTTGCAAATCATTTTATAGACATTAACGGATTCCTGTAAGATCCCTCAACATATTTTCAGTCACAAATTTGACAAATAGAAACTCAACTTTAGACCAATAAGAATTGCTCAGAATAATGAATTGCTAAGAATAATGCTCAGGAGAGCCTGACTTGCAGACTTCTATTAAATTCCCATGACAGAGTGCGTTAAATACAGCATAGTTTGGAAATTGAGCTGCTGCATGCACAAGATTTATATGCATAAAATTCAGTATCCATTTTTTAAGGGGAACAACTACTCAGTTTATTTTCTACATTCAATACATGTATACAACTTTCATCAAAAAGTGCCTAGGCCAAACGTAACTTTTGCCAGAAAAGTTTCTATTTTACTTTACTGAATTAGTACCGATAATAGTGCAAAGAAGTAGACAGGATGGACAGTTATGTTAGGGCTAACATACACCCACACAAACTTACATTCATTAGAAGGACACATCTGCTGTTATATCTAGCTTGGAAAAAACTTTAGCCTTCTTTAGTGGCAATTTCCTTGTCAGGATAAGGTCACTGATTTTTATCTGAGACAGATTCGGAGTATTCAGTGTTTTATCAGCTCTGCAGTGGAGCAGCGGCATCAAGAGGAGTAGAAAAAGAGCAAGCTAGAAGTAGTGATTAACTATTATAGGTAGCTTCACAACAAAATGGCCATCCATGCTGTGAAGCACTGTATCACATTATGAGAAGCTTTTTTTATATGAAAATACACATGGTTATGCTAAGTCAGTCAGTGCCTTGAAAAACCTCCTTGAATATTAGTTTTTATTTCCTTACTTACCAATACATCAACATAGAGAACCCAGCAGTGCTCTCTGGGATTAATACAAAGCGATTTCAAGTCTACGCTGCTCTCGCTGCTAAATACTCTGTAGAGTGTATTTGCAATCTCTGTGCCAAGTTCTTCTCCTCCCCGGCCTTCAAATTCAGGAGTAGCATTTGCAGAACTAGATAAGGAAAGAAAAAATACTTTCAATTCTGAAGTAGCCAATACCCAAAGAACATTTCTTAAATATAAAGCATTAGAAATATCTAAGGATTTATTTGTACAAGAATAAGCATCCTAACTGTAAAGAAATTATTTCCATTTTGTGTAAGAAAATGTCTTGATGCAGATAATACACCTACATTTTGCTACAAACTCTGATACCAATTAAATTCCACTACTATCTTCAGTTCCCAAGTTACAATATTAAAGTTGGTGAATTCTCTCAGGGAATTATTTCTTAAGCACTCTCATCTTTACCACCTCAACCCTTTTAAAAATAAAAAAGTGAGAGAAATCTGTACTAAGTTCAGAACAGCTAACAAGAAAGCCTGTTAGAGTTGAATGCTAAATTAATAGCGTAAGAGAGTGGCTAAGAAGAGAAAGATGTGACAATATGACAAGTAGAATATGCATTTTTTTTTAGAGTGACATGACCACCTGACCTTAATTAGCAATTTCTTTACTGAGTGTACTCTCTGCTATCAAGCCACTTGATCAGCAGCTCATTATTTTCAGCAGCTGCAGCTTATGGAGAGCAGCAGAACATTTTTTCCAGAAGGGATCTGACAAAAGCATGTGGTCTTCACTTCCCTGATTCCAACATAACAAACTTTGTTTAAGAGCAGTCATGCAAGAAAGTCCTTGGGTGCTGAGGCCTTGTACACAGCTAAGAACAAAATTCTAACAATAAAAGAAAACAGGCCTACAAAAAAAAAAAACCCAAAACACAAAAACAAACAAACCCCACCTCCAAGTCACAATGAAATAGAGCAGAAATGTCCAGAGATGCATATACAGCAAAATAACAAGTATTCTGAACCCAACCTCTGGTTTATAGAGGGCAAGAACATTCTCAAGCAGCGGACCCATGGCACACATTACAGATCTTGTTTTTAAATAAACTAGTCAGACTTCCCCCAAATTCATTTCTCATTACAGAACACAGGAAATGAGCTGGTTCCACAGCATTAGCTTGATATGTTCAAAATCTGTATGTTTTGTGTTTGTATGATGATACAAACTCTTAGCTCTTGCAACAGGAACACCACAGGAATGCAAACATACAGCAGAAAACAAAGTCTTGGAATATAATCCCTTCACCTTTAAAAAAACAACTAAAGATCCACATTATCTAGTTATGACTTAAACCATCAGGTGAGCTGTATCAACAAGACTGCAGTGCCTATAAGGGAAAACCTTACCTCACAGTAATTCTCCCAACTTGTTCTTTTGCAGAACTCATGAAAACTCAGAATGCCAGGAAGAGCTACTGAATTCTATAGAAGCTATTTGCTGCTTCTACAACCAGACAGCACTATACATGCTTAGAACAATAAATTACTGCCGATCAAGCACTGACCTATGCTTCCAAACTACCCTTGCCACACAAATAAGCACTGCAAGTGTGACAGAATATTACTCGCAGTTGTGTTCATATTGGACAACAATTTTATAAGATAGAACCATATCTAAGTATAACTTAATTCTGGAAACATGCTGAGTCAGGCCTTTAGGTTGTATTAAACAAGCACTTATCCATGGAAGCAGCTTTTATGCAAGTTAACTACATCATTCTGTTTACACCATCCTGTTTAAAGTATGGTTATGCAAGCATTATGATTCCTATGATAAGTTGAAAAGAATTATACAAACCTCAGTCTATACCTCATTATTATTTCTAAACATGAAGTTTTATCAAATGTTGTAGTTTTTAATTATAAATGGCCACTGTCTTTGACAGTGAATAAGAAGAACATAAGACTCAGTTGGAATATTATTGCAAGTTTCACTGCATGTTAATTCCATTATTATTTTTACACTTCAATTCCTTGCAATCAAAGTGAAATAAAAAAGAAATGTTAGCAGGGTACTATTATAATAACCATATGGTAAATACTGCCACCCAATGCTTACAGACTACTGCAGTAATTTACACTGGGTAAAATTTGAAGAGGGGTTGCCTAGCACATTGTCGTGGTTTAGCCCCAGTTGGCAACTGAGCACTACGCAGCCGCTCGCTCACTCCCCCCCCCAGTGGGATGGGGGAGAGAACTGGAAGGGTAAAAGTGAGAAAACTCGTGGGTTGAGATAAAAACAGTTTAATAGGTGGAGCAACAGTCGCGCACGCAAGCAAAGCAAAACAAAGGAATTCATTCACTACTTCCCATGGGCAGGCAGATGTTCAGCCATCTCCAGGAAAGCAGGGCTCCCTCATGCGTAACGGTTACTTGGGAAGACAAACGCCACCACTCCAAACGTCCCCCCCTTCCTTCTTCTTCCCCAGCTTTATATACTGAGCATGACGTCACGTGGTATGGAATATCCCTTTGGCCAGTTTGGGTCAGCTGTCCTGGCTGTGCCCCCTCCCAGCTTCTTGTGCACCTCCAGCCTTCTCAGTCAGTAGAGCACGGGAAGTTGGAAAGTCCTTGACTAGTGTAAGCACTACCTAGCAACAACTAAAAACATGGATGTGTTATCAACATTGTTCTCACCCTAAATCCAAAACACAGCACTGTACCAGCTACTAGGAAGGAAATTAACTCTATCCCTGCCAAAACCAGGACACACACCAATAAAAGACAATGCCAAAAAGCTTGTTTTATGGAGCACAGAAAGAACTTAGCAGTGGCCAAGTGGAGCCTAGAATTTCTACTCCTGGACAGAATGTAATTTTAAAGACTTTCAAAACCATTTTAGCATCCCATCGCATAAGAGTAAAGACTCCTAAAGCACAATGAGGCTTCTACCACAGATCTCTACTTTCAAAACCCTTGCTGTTACCAGTCAAAACCTTTCTCTCATAGTAGTTAAGTACTTCCCATCCGTTGCTCAGGCCATTAATATACTATAATTGACAATGTAAGTAATTATAACAGAGATAAAACAGTTATTAAACAAAAGCTTACAGCTATTTTGCTGGTATACAAGGGCTTCATTACACTGAGGATATTCTTCACTTAAAGCCATATTTACTTCAAGCAACCAATAACAGATTTCTACTCTTGCACCAAAAGCAGCATACAATGGTTTAAAACAAGAAGGCAGATTCACTGTTTTAGAATCACCAGTAAGTTAACCACCCCACTAATATTCTACCCGTCCAGAAAGCAGCCAGAAGACATCATGTTTATGACACATCTGGACTGCCAAGGCAGTCCCAGAAATAGACAGACCTGAATTCAGGTCCAGATGCTGTCTAACTGTGTTAACACGATTATGATGATATTCAAGCTCATGACCCTACAAAGAATTGGGCTAACAAGGGTTTGGATTTAGGCTAGTCAAACTGGTTAACTCTACCAACATGGATTTACTGGTTCAGGTCTTTGCCTGGTCAGGCCCTGTCACCACACTTCCCATCCAAAAGGAACATCTGCTTACAGAGTTTGAAACAGTTTTTACTCAAGCATTAGATGGTGTTTCTCTCTGAAAACTGAGCTAAATCCACTACAGAACATCTTTAACAGAGGAAGTACTGTAAAAAATGGTAAAGACATTTCATTCTTTCAAAACTCGTTAGTCTGCCTCTTGCCTCTGCAAAGGGTAGTTGCCACGATAACAGGTTTATGGTAGGGGAGAGGAGGGAAGGAAAGGTTCCTTTTCTGCAGCGACCATTCAAGTGATATCTTTAGTGACTGCACTGAAATGTGTTTTAAGTTAACATTTTCCCCACAAAACCCAACAAATCAAGGTCACCTCTTGATTTGGAGAACTGCTTTCCATCTATAATATTTAAGATCATATCTCATCCAGTTTTCCATGCAGGGACCAATGAAACAGGCCCACTCTTCCAGCTGGAACAAAAGCATGTCTGGACTTCAAAGTGGAGGAACAGATGGCTAGGCTTGGACAAATATATTCCTTGCTTCCTTAATTCCACCAACAAAATCTAATGCATTCAAGGAGTTCAGATTTGTCTGCTTTTTCTTTTTTTATTTCTTACACTTTGAAAATTATAAATCTTTACTTCAAGTCAAAAAACAAAAACTAAAAAAACTCTTAACAAGTCAATATTAGAACAGCCCCAAAACTCAAACATGAGAAAAGCAGACACAGTGGCCTTTCAACATCAATGACCAGGATTACTGCCTTCTCTGGTGCTGATGGGCAGTAAGGACATCACATAGGACACAGACTTATTCTATGATAATTAATTTCTACTATCACAAATGAGTACCCCCAAAATCATCTCTTTCAGAGACTAGCATTAAAGTCTGTCTCAAAATGGGAATAAATGTGCTTCTCAGATTTCAGGATAAGGACTCAGAGCAGAATGAAGAGAAATGGAATTTTGGGGCAGAGAATTATACACGTGATCCAGCAAGTGATTATTTTCAGCAGTACAAGAAACCATGAAAGTTTTGGGAAACAAGCATTTTAAGATAGCTAACACTGCAGTCCGAGTTTCTATTATTAGTTTCAACAATATAAAAGCCAAGTAGAACATATAGGAACTTCACCACGAGATGCAGCATATCAAACTATGCTCAGTTACTACCACCCAGTGGCAGCCTGGAAAAGCATCAGAGTACTGACAGCATCTTATTTCCCTTTACAGAGAACAAGCTGCTCCCACTTCACATTTTGTCTTTTGGATCTTTCTGGAAGCTAGAGGTCACCTTCCCCTGGTGGCACAAGCATGCGAGAAGTGACTACCCTTCTCTAAAATTCAGGCTTTTGGTCTGTATTGTCACAGAAAGTAAGGATTACCTATTTCTAGAACTGACAAGATCCATCTTGCACAATGTTGCTTCCCATCTCCCTCCCATCTTCTTATGAAGCAGAGATTAACAGTTAGAAAATACAACCTAACATTAATCTAATGAGTTAAAGTTTTTCTAACATTTATTTACATATGAAAGAAGTGTCACAGAATTGCAACATCCCCACAGACCACTTGTTTTAGTAAGAAATTGTCCCTGCTGTCATTGGACTTTCTTCACATAGAAACCACCAGAACAAAGCGGGTACTATTTAGGGTATTTCATACACAAGTTTTATACAGTAGTCAAGCTCAGATCCCCTCTAACAGCAGGACCACAGCTGAGAAGACCATCTTCCTGTCTGGTATTTTTTTGAACAGTAATCATAAACAAAGCATTAATTCACAGGTGAGTTCTTCCCTCTACAAATCATAAGTTTCCACCATTAACTAGTACACTGTGATGTACAGAGGCAGTCTTAGAAAAGGCTGCATAATGTGAGAGATACACAAATGTTAAGGCAGATATAGCCAGTTAGGTCAAAAAGATTATCAGATATACACTTAGTAGCTCTCATACCTTAGCTTTACTAATGGTATATTGGTTTAATGTCAGAGTAGCAACATTTTTTGTTTTTAATAAAAATAAAAAAAAAGGTCACATGCTAACTTGACAGTGCCAAGGCTTTTATGAGAGGTTCCCAAAGCACATTATTTCATAAAGAACAGTTTTAGAAGTCTGCAAGATACAGATACTGTAGTTTCAGACAGCAGACAGTCTGGAATAACACTGAGATGTCACTATGCTGTCTCAGAGCAACCTGAAAACAAGAGCACTCAGTTTTCTTCTAGCTTCCTTCATAATTCAAGTACTATGAAGACTGTAAGGATAAGCAATAGTCCATTTGTAGCACAAAGCCAGGAATATGATTAAAAACAAATACCATTTTAGTTAATGAAATACCAATTCACTGATAAATATGGTAACTAAATTTTCTAATTAACTTTTGCATCTGAAGTTTACAGTGAGGATTTTTTTTTTTTTTTAAACAAACGGTTTTGTACAAAACACACTTCAAACTTTTTCCACTGCTTTCAAAGACGAAGTAAGCAAAATCCTTTAAGTACTGTTAAAGTACAATCTGTATCAGTCAAATCTTTTCTTCTGGAATACTTCATTTTTGAAAGATTTTTTTTTTTATTCTATCATTGTAAAAAAGACAATTGACATTGTAGTCATGAAGTCATGTTAAACGTATGTGCAACTGAACCATTACTCTTTTCCAGCTGCAGTGATGCTATGCAATTTGGGATTTTTTTTAACTTGATTTCATTCTTTAACTCCTATTGTTTTGCTTATTTTGGGTCTGCAGAACCAGCAGAAAGTTTCTGAACATTCACCACTATTGAAACAGCAGAATAACTTGTTTCTATTACTCAGACCCTTACGGGAGGTTAGTGGAATGAAAGCATAAACTTTAGAAGAATGGTAAGATCTGATTAGTCATTTATTCCAAATACTAGATCTATTTCCTCCTCTTCTAGTATACTAACCAGTCAACAAAGAATTCCAGGTAACCTTCATCTGGTTTCTCCAACTTTGGTGTCCCCATTTCAGCTTTTACACCTACCAAGATATCAGTGTGTCCCTGTTAAAACAAAAACATATCACACAACTAGAATTATATTCACAAAACTACTTGTTTAATTTAAATGTCTATGGTAAGCTGACACTTCTACCTTTCAGTTACCTGCACTCATCATTCTATCAGAGTGAACTTAAAATCACATTAGTTTTTTTTAAATAAGGAAAGGCTTTAGAAGAACAATGTTAAGCCTAAGAAGTTTCTTCAAATAATTACCATACATATTAGCTTTCTCTAGGTTAAAAAGACACTCTTCATATCAATGACTTTTTCTGTCATTTTGGTTCTGGAAACAGCTATATCTGCAGAACCCTTATAATACTGCACAGTATATTTATCATCTTCACAGTCAACACATGCCAGAAGTAGTTTTGCTTCACTCTAAAGGAACAGAATTATTTTTTCCAGTGATTAGACACAACAGCAATTCCGTTTTTTCAAGATTAAATGGTAGCTCAGATTGAAGGCTTTTCAGGTACTTCGCAGTAAGTCCACCTCAAGTTGGTTAAGCCAGCCTGAATGAATTATATATCCTGTCATTATTTCCTTAACCCATAGTTTTGGTTAGTGCTACATATACACACATTTTATTACACACACACACACAAACCCATCTACAAATAGCCTCAGCTTATCTTAAAACTAGTCACATAAACCAGAAGTCTCATCAGCAAGGAACGTGATCCCTAAGAAATTTACCAACCAGCTTTACTCTTGCAGATCCACTTGTGTTTGATACAACATCTGTTTCTACTTCTGCACATCTGTAGTCTTCACAGCCACGGCCATCTACACGAAGGTCCTCCTAAGAACAACAATCAATATATTGTGCTTAAGGGAATCAGTAATGAAAAGTAAAAGAAGAATCTGTGATTTTAAAGTTTCCTCTTCCTATGCCAAACACAGCAGTAAGATTAATATAAAAGCAACAGCTCCCAGTTTCATCACTAACTTTCACTTAAGAGTACAGAACCAAACGTACTTTGTCATTCACCTCTCATTTATCTAGAGCTTGCAACAAGCTCTCTGCAGATAGACCTGAAGTCCTGCACTACTTCCATCCTGTTTCAACAGAAAGCTTCAGACTACAAAAGTGTAAAGGTCTTGGTTTTAAAAGGTACTTTGCCTAACACAACACGGGTCTTTCTTGGGATACTCATGTTCTGTACTTTTATATATGTAATTAGGACCCAGCAGACAAAAATAACCCACCAGCCTTCTAAACGCTTTCACCTGTATTTCAAAAACAGACATTATGCACCCTCAGATACTATACAGTTCATCCCCACAGAAGTAGTTTTCTTTGCAGTAAAATACAGTTTCTGTACTTTGCAGAAAGTACGGTCCTTTCATCTTTGGCATTTCTCCCCACACGTCCTTCACTCTTCCTCCTTGGCCCACTCACTGTTCCTCAGCTTAGCGACAGGCTAAAACTCCATGCAACGGCAAAAACTTGAGAAAGAGCAAGGGAAAAGGGGGAAGAGGAGGACAAGAAATGAAAAAACAAATCCACGCCCTGTTCTCAGCCTGTTTTCTGTTCTGATGCTCTGTTTTCAGTGTGCTTGAATGATTATTACCACAGAGATTTCCCCCCCGGACACCAGGCGATGGAAAGCTCCCTCCCTCCTCCTCAACCTACACCGTAACGCGTTCCCGCCCCACGCCCGCTCACAGGGAGCAAAGCCCGGAGGGGCGGGGAAGGGCCCTGCCCCACGCCTCACAGGGCAACGCTATCACCGGCCACAGGCCCGGCCGGGCCCGCCCGCACGACTTCCCGCCCCCCCG
>NW_008825495.1:1220622-1222105 GCF_000699105.1 Pygoscelis adeliae | reverse complement strand
GCACTGCCCCGCTCCCGCGCGCCTGAGGCGGGAAAGCGCCCGCGTCGCCATAGCTGCCGTCCCGCCCGCCCAGCGGCGACCTCACGTCGGGGTCCCCCTCTTCATCCAGGCAAAGTGGGGTGTGCAGGCGTTAACCTCCCCGCAGAAGGCTTTCACAGCGGGTAGGCGCAGCGCTCGGGACGTGGTGCCCACCGAGCACCCCGCGTCCCGAAAAACGCCCCCTCCAAGAAGCTGACGCTCGTGGTAAACCGAAGGGGCGCTGCCCGCTCTCTGTCCGCCCTGTGCCAAGGTAACAGCTCCTGAAGGAGGCAGTGAAAATAGCCCGGTGCTCGGGAAGGGCTCGCGGAGTGATAAACCCCGCAAGAAAAATGAGGAAATGCAGAGTTTTTTCCCTCAGAGAGGGGCAGCGCACGGGGCAGGTCGGCACAGGAGCAGGGAAGAAACAAAGTGCTCTCATTAGGAGAGCAGCGTTGGCCCTGTGCCGTATATCCCTGGGAAAGCAGCGTGGGAAATGTAATTAAAAACTCATGTTATATATTAATAAGGGTTTGGGGTTTGTTTTTTTTTGACAGCCTTAATTGAAAGTTTCGTAGCAATGAGTGGTTAATGTGTAAGCTTCACGCTTTTTTGCACAGCTCTTGTGTATAACTTTCAAATTACTTAAAAAGTTACTGTCTGGCTTCATGCTGATGTTTACTTGGGTAAGAATGACCCATGGCTTAAAAGGATAACATGCTACGCTGCTGGAGTTTCTCCAGGTGCTTGCAGCTCTCCTTTCCGAGACTCCTTCCTCAATCAAATGTACGGGGCGTTTCTGTCTGTGCCTACTCGAGCAGGCGGCACGATGCGATGGGAGCGAACCTGCAGAGTGAGGGATGTTCTGGAGGTTTTACTCTGGGCCAGCGCTGGTCTGGTCCCATTAGCGGGCTGCACATCCATTAGCAGTCGGAGCAGAGGAGGTGCATTTCTGGGATGCATCCCACGGCTTACCTGCATCCAAAAGGAGTCAAGCTTCTGCAGGCCAGGATTGTTGCGTGGGGATCGCTTGCCGCTTCTCAGCGGGGAGAGCCAGCGGTGGAGCCTGACTGAGCCAAGGCTTGGGTAGCTCATCCTCCCTGCTGACCCTGAGGAGGTGAGCAGGGCCAGGCCCCCTTCCTGGCCCAGGGGAGTGCCAGGCAAAGGCAGTGCCCATGCGGAAAAGGGGCCTGGTTCGTACGCTCTCCTTAAATAGCATCTGCCAATGCTGCCATCCAGCACAGATGGACCCTTCGTCTGACCCCGCAGTGCGATTCTTGTGTCCTCGCATTCCACACTGTGAGCCAAACTACGGTAAGGAGAAATTGGAAACTCCTTTGTAAAAGTGAATTCCTGATCTGAAATAAAGCGTTAATGCAGGTGCACCCTATGATTCCCACCGAGGGCACGGGGAGATTCTGGCTCCCAGTCCTGCCCCTCTCATGGCTTAGCCCACAGCAGCTAACGG
>NW_008825495.1:1219933-1220291 GCF_000699105.1 Pygoscelis adeliae | reverse complement strand
GCGTTCACATTTCCATCTCCCAACACGAGGCAACAGTGAAGGTCATCAGACAAGAAGAACGCCGGTTGTTTGTTTTGTAACAGGCGCAAAGCAACGTCTTTTCCTCTAACCTCATTATGGTAAGTGGATGACAGGCGCTGGCTGAAATAAAGCCAGCCTGAGGGAACCACCTGGAACGTCAAAATTCGCGCCCCATGACTGATGCCTGGCGAGGCCGTAAACGCTGGAAGTAGTGCCTGGAAAGGGAGGGCGTCCAGCGAACGGAACAACTGCGCTGCCTGCGAACGGGCAGGTGCCTGGGCGTGATTCCACCTGCAGCGATACGCTCTGCCCTCGTGGCTGCCGTAGGATTTTGGAT
>NW_008825495.1:1191362-1218958 GCF_000699105.1 Pygoscelis adeliae | reverse complement strand
CGTCTCCTGGAGCTGTTGGCATCGGTCGAAAAAGGGGAGGTGGGCTCCCGCTCGCTCCTCGCCTCCGTCCGATCCGCCGGCTTCCAGCGCTGGTCTTTAAATACTGCGAGGCTGAATATGTTAAATAATACTGGGCTAAATACGTGATTTAGGTCTGCTCCGGGGGCCGTTCAGAGCAGCGGAACGTCCCCTCGGCAGGAAATTTAAAATCGGAGCCTCCAGCAATTTCGTTGGGGTCCTGGGATCTGTTACTGAATTGCAGTGGTGAAACGGGGTCCTGTAATCTGTTAATGAGTTGCAGTGATGAAACATGTCCATCAGTGAGCGGCTGGACAGCGGAGCAGACCCTCTCGCTTCAGAGGTGGCCGTGGTCACCCAGCGTTTGACTGCGGCTGTCCGATGGGACCGTAGGGCAGTTGCGACTTGAGCGTCGCGAGTAATCTGTGTTGAAATTGTGGCGCTGTACTGTGCCGGGTTTGGTTGAAATAGATGGTGAGTTACATGTAAATAGGAAGTAACCTGCACCGTTTCTAAACAGCGGCTTCTAAGTATTACTGGAGTACTTCTGACAAGTAATTTTTAGGAAGAAGTGAGCACTCACAATGGCTCATTGGAAAACAATCTTCAAGAAAACAGAAAACATAGGCACGGGGGAGGAAGCAGCAGTCTGCTCTCTGGTGCGCTCTCCTGCTGCCTGCGTGCCAGTGAGGGATGCCGGATGGACAGCAGAGCTTGTTTATATTTCTTTCCTTTGATCCTGATTCAGAAAAGATAAACTATATTTTTCAGCGTGTGAGAGAGAGACTGTGTGCCAGACTCCTGCCACAGCAAAGGTGTGCAATGTCGCATCTGTAGGAAAGGAGCCCAAATTCAGATGGTCGTTCTGATACAGTGGAATCCCAGAGAAGGGGCTGGCGGGGTGCAGTGAGTAACCGCCTCCAATGCCTGGTAGCGTAGATAGCAAGGCTTTAGTGAGTACTGTGTTTTTCTTCTCTTAGTGAAAGCAACAAATAAGTCTTTTGTATAGTGTTACAGGCATTTCAGTGATAAGAGTCATTATAAGGCGAGCCACACATTAATTCATATGTCTGAAAATGCAGCCCCATGTGCAATAAAGATCTGGTCCTTCAAACACTACGACTCTGTCAGCGTAGCTCTTAGTGCTGTCTCACTGATGCAATAGTATTTGTCATACCAATGGGAGCTGCTTGTGGTAGTAAGTTGTGTTTGACTGAATGCTCACTGAGATTTAGAAGGTGTGACCAGAAGCTGTGTGTGGTTATAGGTTAATAAAAGGACAAATGTAAGGTCTGCCTAAAAGCTAAAATATTTGTTGCAACATTTAACACTTCCTGGGTATTTTTGCATACCTTTCTGCTTCCTTTTTAGTTTTCATTTTAAGTATTGTACTTACAGGCAGGGTGTGTATTTCTATTTGAAATTGCTTGTTTGGTAGTAGACAAAAATGTCAAAATGTAATTTAATGCAGCTATTGGGAGCAGGTTGCAAGAAAATGAATGCTTAATTCCTCAGCAGGTGCTGGTCTGCTATGCCCAAGTAGTGATGTGTCTTTTCTGGGCAGTTTCTTTGTGTCAGCAAAGGGGAACAACTGATAGTCTGATAGTGTGCATGTAGCCTGGGCAATGTTAAGTCAGCTTTGGTGAATCTCTTTTTTCTGTCTAATAGGAATTTACTTTTCTTGATGGGTGGGTTGCTGTGCTTCTCAGACAGAATAGGAGCTAGGAGTGTCACATAGTCAGTGCAGTTTAAACCCATGTGTTGCATTATTTCAGGGAAACTTGTTTGAGCAGCCATGAAGCGTGCTCGTGCAGGCGTTTCCCATACATCTATAATGGGCTCTCTTTCCTGTAGAGGAGACTACAGGGTAGGTAATGGGCACCCATACTGGTGTCACGTCTGAAAATGGCTTGGCTGTAGCTCAGCCAGTCTCTGCAGATGTTAATTGACTGAGCTTACGGTGTTCTCTGGTCCCTCTGTGGTGTAGACATGACCTTTTTCTTAGGGCGGTATTCTGGAATACAGTTTCTTCTGCCTTCCTGAGAGAAGACAGCAGGTAATGTAAAACATGACAACATAGGAAAGCTTGTTGTCAGTTTTTATTTTCCCTGTCCTGTGCTTAGCTCGTTGAAGCAAATGAGGTGTGAACGATGGTACCTGGAACATCGTATTTGACCTGTGCATCTAACTAATCTGAAACTTAAGGTTGCATTAGAGAAAATGAGAAGTTAAAGCTTTCCTAATTAGAGCTGCATATTTCCTGGGTTGTGCAGACAATAAGAAAAAAAGACAGCCTGTAACTTGACTGGAACTGCAGTGCAGCAAGTCTGCCAGTAACAGTTTACACATCGTCCTTTTGAGAGGGAGTCCAAAAGAGTGAGCCAGCTTGCCTCTGCAGGCTGTGGGTGCCAAAGGCCTCCTCATACAGCAGCAGTTCCCAGCTAGTGAGGTGCAAGGTGCAGCTAGGTGCTGTCTCTTACTCCATAGGAGCACTGGCAGGTTAACTCCTTTCACCTGCTTCTGGCTGCGCCCCCAGGGTGGGGAGTGCTTGGAAGTGCTTCTGGAGGCTGGAGAGAGATTTATCTAGGTTTATAGGCCCATGTCTCTTAATCCCACCAGGTTACAAGGTGACCATACAGAACTGGTGCTGTTACAGGAGAAGGAGCAGGAGTGCAAGGAGGAGAAAAAAAAAAAATCAAAGGATAGGGGTGGGAAAGTAAGGAAATGAGAAGGAAGGCTACAGCAGCAGGGTTCAGCTAGAAAAATGTTGGGAATTGCTGTTTGAAGAGCTGTAACAGCAAGTAAAACAAGGACACAGAAAACTCAGTGTTAATACCCTTGGACAAGAGAGGAATGTTGAATGGGAGGAAATGCAAGGCCCTTGTTGATGCTTTTGCTGCTAGCCCGGTGGTGGATGGCATGTTTGTGAAATTCGGCTGTGAGTTTTGCAATAATCGAGAACTGACAGGGGCAACCAATCTTAAACGTGGTGCAGCATGCAGAAGTTAAAACAAATGGGCTCAAGTTGAAACAGTAAGGGTGGATAAAGGTAGTGTGAAGTACTATGCTATTTAAAAAAAGAAAAAGACACTGAAACATTTACAGTCCTAGTAGGAAGGCAGTAGTACCATACCATAGATACAGAGATCAGAGGGCTATAGCAGGCGATAAAGGGAGATAGTAATGTGATATACGTCTTTCTTCTTTGCAATGACTACTTGAATCACTGATGTCCAATATAGCATAGAATAGATAAGCAATATACTATGTATTGCAGTTAGTCTCGTCTCCAACTCTCAGTATTTCAAAGGATAACAAAATTAATGTTTACACACAGAAATTGTATTTTTTATGGAGACAGGGATCACTTGTGCTTGTAATGCTAGCTCAGAAGTTCTTTACTGTATTTCAAAAGCTTTAACATACAGCAACTTTGAACCTGCAGGTTTTTCCAGTTCTCTGAAGTAGCAGCATAGGTTTCTTCTAGGCTAGCTCTTAACATCGCAGAGGTGGATTGTGACAATCATCGTTTTCACTTCAGGCCTTTTCAGGGTAGAGGTGATAATTTTTTTTGTCCCTGTTTTATTAATGTGCTATTTTAATTTATGTCCTGTGTCTTTCTATATTTGGTTTAGATACCTGCTTAGGTGTAGTATTCAGATTTAAAATCTAAATGCTTTACAGCCTTCATACCTGTATCTTCCCTACCCCTATATGGTAGGGAAGAAGTGTAAACTACAAGTGGGGGAATAAAATACAGAGAGACTGAGTGACTTGTTCATGCTTGTGAAGGGAGGGCTGTAGCAGAAGCAGATGAGAGCCAAATCCTGGGTTAGACCACCTGCATGAAAAGGTATGCCTGATAGTTAAGGTGCTCTTTCTGCCTTGAAAGATAATACTCAGAATACTTTTTTAGACTAGGATGGTTCTGCCAGCTTCTTACTATGATTAAAACTTGAAAGCTGCAACTCTTTTCTGCTTCTGTGGAAAATATGTTCCTTTTGCCATGAAAGCAGTGTAGTTTTTAAAATAGATGCTAAAAATAATACCAGTTGTATAGACAAACCTTCCCGCTTTAATTTTTGCCTTTCCCTTTTTTCTTTTCTTTTTTTTTTTTTTAAATTTAAATAGGGCAAACTGAGAATTTAAATTCCCTTAATCCAGTGGCTTGCTGTTTTAGGTCCTGAGTCAGCATCAAAATCACAAAGCTGTCTAGGAGACCAGGACAGTTTCTCCTGGTTTGTCTCTCATAAGGCTGTCTATTCAGGATAACTGCACTTTTTTAGACTAGGATGGTTCTGCCAGCTTCTTACTATGATTAAAACTTGAAAGCTGCAACTCTTTTCTGCTTCTGTGGAAAATATGTTCCTTTTGCCATGAAAGCAGTGTAGTTTTTAAAATAGATGCTAAAAATAATACCAGTTGTATAGACAAACCTTCCCGCTTTAATTTTTGCCTTTCCCTTTTTTCTTTTCTTTTTTTTTTTTTTTAAGTTGATATAGGGCAAACTGAGAATTTAAATTCCCTTAATCCAGTGGCTTGCTGTTTTAGGTCCTGAGTCAGCATCAAAATCACAAAGCTGTCTAGGAGACCAGGACAGTTTCTCCTGGTTTGTCTCTCATAAGGCTGTCTATTCAGGATAACTGCAATGCTGTGGGAAAGCATGACACCTCCATCTGTTGTTTTCTGTTTCCCAGTGCAGGCCCTTCTGCAAGATTGCTCTTTCCTTCTGATACTTACTCCAGATAGGTGGCAATGCCACAAAGCTGGTTTATATTTATATGTTCAGGATTAATATTTCTCTTTTTACATGTTAAGTAGCTTGTGTGTATTTAGTCTATCGGGAAACTGTAAGATTGGAGTGACAGAATTTCTCTATTGCCCTTGCAGCTCTGATAGTTAAAAAGCTATCATAAGTTATTTTGTAATGGCTCATACTTAATGACAGCTTTGTGAAGTACCTTCCATCTCTGATCAAAAGCTTATTAAGATCACTAACTTTGTGATCAGACCAAGTCAGGTCTGAGTCTGACCGTAGTCTCTACTGCCCTTGCGACTTGTGTCCTGTTCCTAGATGTTGCCCCAATTTTGTCACTCATCCATAGCGGTCCAGTGTTTTTGTACCTTGGACAGTAACTACATTGTCTTTGTCTCCTCTTCTTTGCTCAGACTAGCAGCTGACAGGCCTTGTAGGTGAGGGTGCAATCACTTACCAGATAACTCAAACTCTTAGGTCAGTCTTTATTGCATTATAATTTATTTATACAATACATATCCATTAGTTAAACAGAAATGATATAGACATTAACCAGGAAGCTGTTACTATCTGTCCTGAGAGATTGCGTACCACAAACATTAGGACAGGAAAAAACCACGTTTTTAATTGAGGAAAAAATGGCCTTATTTTCCTTACAGTTCTACTAATGGAATTCCTCTGGCACTGTTGAAGTTGCTTCTTGTTTGCACTGATGTAAATGAGAGGAGAACTGTGGAGTTTGTGCCTTATGTGGCTGCGTCTCTTTTGAGCCCGTCAGTCTCAGCCCGATCCAGGCCCTCAGGATGGAGTTTCTAGATCTGACAGATGTCTTTGAGGTAATTTCCACCTCCCCCTCCTCTCCTAAGGGAGAAGTTCCCTCTACGTATTCATACTCCTGTTCAAATGTATTCTTCAGAAATGCATGACTTCAATTAAATCTTGCCCTCTAATAAGATGCTTCTAATAAAAATAATAAAAATGTGATTTTAGTGTGATCCGTTTTTACTAAGGTCTTGTTCACGCATGGCCTCTTCAAAATAATAAATAAATTAAAGATAAAAAATAGTGAATCATGATTCATCAAAATAGTTAATGATGTAGATGGTTTTCTAAACTGTGACTATAAAGCAACATCGTACTACAGCCACTTACTCCCTTCAGGTGTAGAAAAATGTTATAACTGGGTTACTGTCTGGTTTTGTGTGCTCTCTTTCCCCCTTTGCAAGGCAGGTAGTCCAAGCCTGTGCATATAGTCTCAGAAAACACAAGTTTGTTTTAAGCTTTGTAATTTTTAAAGATTATTTTTAATGGATTTAATATAATTCACATTCTGATTTCTTTATGCCATTTTTCTTCAGTATGGGAACTGAAACTGTTGAAATTGGATGACTTCAGTAGCCAAAGGGTTCAGGGGAATCTGAGATGTTTGTGAGCCTTTTGCTAAAAGCAAATGCGTAGCTGGTAATGTAGTACTTAAGCTGAAACTGTACTCCTTAATGTGGCCTGAATTTCCAGAAGAAAAATGAAAAATTACCTGCACTGGGCATAATCCAGTTACCCTGCTCCTGGGGTGGCTGGAGTAGGGCTAGCAGTATTGACTTCGCCCTGTGACATTTTGATCTGAGTCATCGGGTGTCCCATCAGTGCAGTGTTAAGCCCCGTGCCTGATCCTTCCCTGTTGCTTTTGCCATTTTAACACGAGAGGAGTAGTTTTTGACGTGATTGGGGTTGGGTTTGTTTTGTTTGGGGTTTTCTTGTTGTTGTTGTTTGGTTTTTTTTAACCATGTGTGGAGTCCCGAAAATATTCCAATGGAAGTACAGCTCTCTCTAGCAAATTTAAGTCTGCTAATAATAGGCTTCCTTTTTTTAGCTGCCTTTCACAGACCTGTTCGAAACATCCCATTGACCCTCCAAGGTTTTGTAAACCAGGGGTTAGAAACTGCCATGCTGATGGATATCTGGATGAATCTGTAGGAGACTGCCAAAAATTCTCAGCATAGCTGGGCTGTTTTGTTCCACTCCTGCTGATCAGATAAAGCTTTTTAGGCTTTGCAGAAGCCATTAGGAAAAAATATATGAATACTGATATTTCCTTATTATCCCTGCTAGAACTTGCTTTGGCAAGTCTTGACAGGCTTGTTGCTAGATTTGGGCTGTATGAAAGTGTGGCAGGAGAAGCATAGGTAAATATCCTCTTAGTTAAAAAATGCACTTTCTCTCATTTCTGTTGCAAAGGAAGATTAAATATGCGGTGTTTAATCAATGCGGTTTTATGTACAGAAAAAATGAAATAAACTTCAAAATGAACTCTCTTGCAGTTTCTATCTATCTGTCTATCTGGGTTTTTTTGGTTTTATTTACAGGGACATCCTGTCCTGTGGATCTAGATGGCCTTAGTTTAGCTGTCGTGAATATAACATGACTGGTTACGTATGTTTGCTTCCTTTTGATGATGATAAAAAGTTAACTTTAGTGTTGTTTGCCAGCTCTCAAAATACTGTCAATGAACTCTGGTTCTGTGTGTGTCATAAAAGCTGTTCCGAAGTATCTCTTTAAAGTATGTGAAAACCCAAATTGAAAACCTCAAAAAATGCACATGATCTGCCGTGGACTCATTCTTTTTTTTTTTTTTTTTTTCCAGAATTGCTTTCATATAATTGGCAGAACTTGAAATTCACTTGGTTCATACGACAACATGTAACCTTTTCCTAAAGTTTAATGTTAATGGACTTCTAATAGAGGAAATTGTTACAATGTACATAGTAATACTGTAGTTTTGCAAGTCATACCCATGTGCTTGACTTCACTAGCATGAGTAATTGCATGAAAATCAGCTTGGTGACAGTGATGATGGCGTTAAGCTGGGTGTAAGTTTTATAACATCAGAACCTCAGGTACACATTGGGTGAAGGCCCACATCATTCATTAGTTCATTCTTAATGCATTCTTTGGTGGTCACAGGCCATTAAAAAATAGATTTTGTGACACGGCTTATGGCAGGTCAAAAGGCAGTTACTTCATTTATATAGGATGTAATAGCGTATTTTAAGTGTTCATCATAGCAGGAAGTGGATTTTAATTTGTTTTATTTACATTTCTAATTTGTATATTACATGTTTTTTTGATTATTCCAGTAATGCCAAATGCCTTCCAGATAAAAAAGAAGAAAAGGTCTTTGCTCTGACATGTCATTAAGCTAAATTGATCCGTGTGTTGTCATTGTGTCTCACACTTACCTAGTGGCCTCTCCTGTAGCCTGACACCGTGATTAAGTCCTTAAGCCCTTTGCCTTCATTGTTTACATATTGTTTGCTCCAGAGCAGGAGGGACCGACATACTCCATCTGTGTGTTATAAATTAAGTTCATATGCAGCACAATTCAAGGGCAGGCCAGTGAGGGCAAGTTACTGCTTCCTCCCCCCTACAGTCTTTTTTTGGGGGGTATTGTTTATGTGAAAATACCAGGTTGGACAACATAAACAAAAACAGATGTTTGTGTGTGTAAGAACAAGGAATTAAAAAAAAAAAAACGAAACAAAACCCAGGTCATGTAGAAGAGAAGCTGAGACTCCAGGCTCCTGTAACTTCGCTCTAAGTTAATATACACTAAAACACATATATATTTCTCAAATAATGATTACTGATTTTTCATTTTGTCACCTGATGATGCCTCTAAAGGAAGCATTAAATAACAAAGTGCATTAAATAACAAATTTGTCCTGCAGGCAGAAGTCAGGATTGGAGGCTTGAGCTGTGTCCTCTTAACCGCTTCCTTACTGCACTGCAGAAACAAGTCCCCAGACTTTCAGACTGAGGTCCCTCAAGGCTCCTTCCAGTTTCTCCTTAGACAGTTCCACAGCAACAGCTTTTTTTTTCCCCCCCCTTCAGTTTAGCTTACTAATTTCTGAGGGAGCTGTAGAACTCTTACTGGAGTGAAACCACTTCCTGCATTTGCAAGAGAGATGAATCTTTATTGGACTGCTGAAGTGTGCTGTTCAGGACTAAACCCACAGTTTTCATCACTATGTATTGTCTAGCTTTCAGTCACTCTCTACTAATACTGACCTTAAGGTGACTTGTCAAACTAATTCCGCTGTTAAACAGGAGTTTGCTTTTCCTGTGACTGTTTCATTCCTTTGCTTTGGGAAACAAACCTCGGGGGGGGGAAGGGGAAGGCTCAGAGTCTAGGCAAAAAATCCCAAAAGTCTGTGTTCAGGACTATCCCAGCTTGTTACTGCACCTGACGTGTCAAGTCTAAGACTTTCGTTTGAAAATTGAACACCTAAATTACTGTTTTATTTCTTATTTTTTAATGCAAAATGATGTTGCTGTCAACTAAACGTTGTCAGGCATGAGTCTTTAATAATGTCAGCTTTACTTTGAGCTGGCAAACTAGCATAACAATTTTAATAAGAATATTAAATAATGCAGTGAAGGTTAACCTGTTTCCTTGGGGGAGGGGAGGGATTGAGTCTTTAAAATATGTGTTAAGTTTGTGTGAATATGCGAATACATAAGCGTCCTTACAGAAATTGTGAAAAACTGGGGAAAAGGTATGGATTTACTAGTAGGTATAGATCTTATCTGAGCTCAGACCACCAGATTGTTTGGGTAATCACTGTTTCTGAAAATTACATAGCTTGTCTCCCTAAGTATCAGGAGTCATGAGGCTAAACTATAGCTGTGGTTAAAATATGAAGTAATTACAGGGTGTTATGTGAATTTTGTGAATGAGGAGGAGAGGGGTTTTGGTTTTTTTTCCTCGCCAAAGTAAATGAGATCCGCACGTGCACATTTTTATCTTGATTTTTCTGTTCTGTGTGATGTATGTATAAAGATAAGACTGATACGCTTTAACATTAATCCATGCAACTTTCTTCAGAGTCATAAAACATCTTAAACTCTCTCACTTGGCAGCATACTAAATGCTCAAAGCAGAAATATAAGAAAATACCTAATTCTTCTAGTTTATTTATACCAGCTATATTAGAAAACAAATATTGTAAATGGTCTGGTTCATCCACCTCTGTGCACCTAGAAACTTTGTGCTCCTGTCTTTGGCCTCTCACTGTGGCAGTAGCAGTTCCAGTCACCTCTCTTCCATGTCACTTGCGCTAACATGCACAAGCTCATCAGTTTTGTGCTTGGATGTAATTAATCATCCTGCTCATTAATAACCTTTATCTTTGGCTGTGAAAGACTAATTGTCCTTTATGAATTTGGTCCTCTTGAAATAACAACTAGAAAGCAAGCTACCATCCTTCCCTGTCTAGGTAGGGGCAATAGTGTCTCCATTTAGGTCGGTGTTATGCAAAATAGAGCTTTCCCCTTGAACTCGACAGAACTTAGCCATAAAAGTTTTGAGAGAAGTTTAAGGTCCTAGGTATGTTTGCGATCCTCTTACTATAAAATTTCTATAAAATTTATCCATTTTGTCTAGGCAACAGTGTCACTTCTTTAACAATTAAACTCAAAAATAGCTTCAGTATGAACTTTTTTGGCAGAAAACATAATTAATGGTGAACATTGTCTCTCTGAATTAAAATGGAAAAATGCACTCTATTTTTTGCAAAGCAGTGAGAATAATCCTTACATGTTGAAATACGAGGAGGTTGAACCCTTCTGTTCAGGTATATGCAATTCAGTGTATTTGGTAGTAAAATTATTGTATCCGTTTTTGTAGAAGGTGGGTCTTTATGTAGAGGTTGTAGTGTTTTTGAGCGTTCACAGCATTGTGCAAATACTCTGTTAAGAAGTGCCTTTGGAAGAAGTTGCTGGGTGTATAAAGAGCCGCTTTCAAAGTGTAGCATTCCAGGTGTGCTCTAACACTGAGTGGCGTAAGTTCACAGTGCAGATTGATTGATCCCCTGCCAAAGTCTAATGAGCACCTTTTTTGTTTTCTCAAATGCCTATGTTTGGTGAGAGTTACACTGAGACTACAGTAAGCGCCGTGCATACCTGGCGTAATACAGTTTCTGGACCTTACCTTCTGGATGGGCAAGGTGCCTGCAGAGATGGGGAGGACGGGGCGACGGCAGCAAGTGTCATGTTAGTGCCCTTATTGCAGCGGAGTGGACTTGGCTAGGAATGTTAAAGGGGAGGTTAAATGAATGCCATCGAGGGATGGAGCAAAGGTGGTGGGAGAAGCATGGCAAAGTAGAAGACTTAAGAGGGACATAAAGCCAAAGGAGGAGGTGAGAGTGGGAGACAGCTGTTGTTCGGGAAGAGCATCCTCCAGGCAAGACTAGAAATTCCTATCAAGATCTTTGCCTGGTCTGCTGCTTCTTCAGCAGTTCCTGCCACTGTAACTTCGCAGTGGTTTGTTTTTGCAGTTTTACCCCAAAGCAGTGCATCAATGGATAAGGAGAAAGGAAACCTCTTCCACTTGCTAAGCTTCCCAGTATCTGTAGGAGAGACCCTTCCCTTCCCCAGGTCTCATGCAGCAAAAAGGGACCCTGCCAGCTGTGCCAGGTCTTTACTTTTTTCCTCACATGAGTGTGCAGTTCTTGCTTCAGTTCCTGCTGTGGCAGCTCCTGTTGGCACCTACCTGATCACTGTTCTCTTCGTTAAAACACTTGTTGCCTTTCCTCTGGGGGGAGTGGAGGTGGCACACCGGTGGATTTAATGTGTAATTAAGCAAGTCTTGAAAGCACTTAGAGAGTCTTCTGAGTAAGAAGTGTTCTGATAAGCGCAAGAGTCTGGTTTCAAAATCCATTATTTTGTGTTTGATTTATTTACCTTTTTTGCTTTTTCAACTCACTTTCTGCAATTTGGAATTTCCCATGTGATCCCCATGCCATTATGCGAATGGAGGTCTACATGTCTTGCAAAGCAGTGAACACTGTTTTTGACTCTCTTTCAGATGCAAGTATGGACATAATAGCCTATGATGATTACTCCAGTCCACCGCTTCAGAGATATTGAAAGGAAACCTGAATACCTCCAGCCAGAAAAGTGTGTTCCACCTCCTAGCCACGCTTCCCTGGGAACAATGTGGTTTATTCGAGATGGCTGTGGTATTGCATGTGCTGTCGTTACCTGGATGCTGGTGTTCTATGCCGACTTTGTAGTTCTTCTTGTCATGCTAGTTCCATCGAGAGATTATGTTTATAGTGTCATCAATGGCACACTGTTCAACACCTTGGCTTTCCTCGCTTTGGCTTCACATTTTCGTGCTATGCTGACAGATCCAGTAAGTATCTCTCTCTCTCTATGTCTCAGAAAGAAACAGGCGGTGTTTTTCTTGTCTGCTAGATGTTGGGTAACTCGGTTGCCAAGTGAGTGGCAGATTTAAGTAACTTTTGTGTGTCAGCCTGCTGAGTGAGGCTGCTGATGTGGTATGCTAATTTCTCATCCCACTCAAGTCAGATGCAAAGTCAGGGACCCAGCTATAGATTCCCATTGTGTGAGCAGCTCTTCTTTTTGCACTGGGAAGGAGAGCGTTTCTCTCTGACGCTGTTTTCTCCCCAGTGGCAGATCTCATGTTTGTGGCTTGTTGTGTCTTGACAAACAAGAAAGCTGGAAAAGCTGGTTTTGGTTGTCTGCCTTGGCACGTATTGCTTCAGCAGAATGGAGTAGAACGTGTGTTGTTTTGAAAAGCCATGTTACCATCTCTCATACTAGTGATTTAGTTGAGTTTAGTGAACCATGCCGAAATAAATACTATGTGAGCATGCTAAGAGCTGACAGTTCTTAGGCAGGCGGGAAGTGTCAGGGTTGTAAGACCCCCTTGTATGTCTCCGTAGGACATTGTTTTATGAGAGATCTGGTCTGCTGCTTTCTTGTCTTTCAGCTAGCGAGAAGATACAGTTTAGTACCATGATGCTTGTTCTGAGTGGCCTGTGATGATTTACTTTGCTTAATAACCTCTGGACAGTAGATTCAGTTCAAAACCCCATCTCCACTAGTCAGTGGAAGGAAAAACAAGCTTGGACTCTTCTTGGCCCCTTCCTCCTGAGTGTTCTTGTTGCTGTTGGGAATGGCGGTGTGCCTCTGATACTCAAGTATTCCTTCCAAATGTCATTTCCTACTTGAAACCTTGTTAGGTGCCATTAAAACTTAAGTGTAATCTTTGTTTCTTAGTTTCCAGCTCTCCCAGAAGCCACAGCACTGCAGAAATGGCTTGATTTTGGGTAGTTTCACAGTTTACGGTGAAGACTGATTGATTGCACGCTACTGCTGCTGGGCAGAACTGTAAGCAGTAGTTGAGGCTCTGAAACTTCTGGTCATTGGACTCAGGAATAGAAGGTTGCCCCAGTTTGTTATATAGTTTATATCCTAGGGGTTCTTGTTGTCGTTAATTATTGTATGTTGTGTGGCTTTAATGCCTAGGGACCTTCAGGTCACTGGAATTATTTTGCAGGGTTAACAGGAACTCTTCTGAAACAAAAGCTGTATTCTGAAGCAGGCTGGGCAAGCAGTGTTGGAGAAGCAGATACAATCTCTATGCAAAGTAATTGGGAAAAGATATGTTAATTCCTAGTGTGTGATGGGATTTTTGTGTGTGGATGGCGAGAGCCAGTGGGATTTTGTTTTTTTTTTTTTAATGAGGAAGTCAGCTAAACAAAATGGAGGAGGGAAGATAAAGTGGGGGGATGCAGCAGTATCTGGCAAACAGTGTGAGTCAGGGATGAAGGAAGCTGCCGGGACATGGAGAACCAGAAGCATGTCTAGGATCAGAATGAAACAGAAAGGACTGCTGAGGCAAACAAATAGAACTCTTATTATAAATAAATGAACACCTAAGTTCTTCAGAATTGATAGCATGTGTCATGCTTTTCAGGAACTGCTTCCTGTGGGTTCTTGCTAAAAACATTCCTAAGGTTTTGAGCTTTGCTGCATACTAAAGAGAGAGAACATGAGTTGTAGCATTTTGTGGAAATTGGTCTTGGTAATTTTTAAATTGGACAGACCTGTTGGGAGGTTTCTGTGGAAAAACAGAAACAAAGATTGCTCAAGAAAGCCTTATAGTACTGGTTTAATGTGCAGTTCTCTCATTGATGTGTATTGTTCCTGTTTATTGCTGTTGGGAGGTTGTATAGATGTGTTAAAAAGAGACTGTTCCATCAGAAATCTGTTAAAATATTACATCCCTGGTTTTATTTCAGTATAAAAGCCGTACATCCACAGAGGTGCATTTGTGCCAGTGTACCAGCACCGATTCCATACAGCACATTTCATGACTTTTTTTTTTGGAGCCCGAGAAAGGCTGGAAACTCTTGAACTGAGGCTCCTGCAGCAGCAATACGTTACCTGTTCAAAGACATATTTTAAAGCGGGAATTGCATAGCTAAGAATGTTTTGCCTAGTCTTATTCAGGTGGGAGGATTCTTAGTGTTCACTGTTTGAATGTTAAACCCTAATTTAAATAACAAATACACAATGGAAGCATAGCTATAAATACATGAGGCATTTACCAGCATCTCTTAATGTACACAATGATACTTCAGAAGTAGCTGCTTCTACTGGAATATAACATCTGTGGTTTCCAGTTTGTGATTTGAAACACTGGCGTGATAAATTTTTTTATAGTTGTGAAGAGAGGGATGAGGATTCTTAACTATTTTAAGGTTACTATAGGATTACAAAAGACTAATTGCTTAAGTGAGGATTTACTGATGTTTAAAAAAACAAAAACCACCAAAACGATGTTTAAGTATGTGGTTCCATATATTAGGACCTCATTTCAATTTTTCTTCTGAATCTTGCTCTTCCTGAAACTCTGTGGATCTTAGGGAAGTTTTTATTTCTTTCTCTTCCCTCCCCTCCCATAGTTTTAAGTAATCCTATTGTTCTTAGCACTCGTAACGTCCACAGGTTAATCTTCTGGTTTTTTTTTTTCCTGCAGGGTGCTGTACCCAAAGGTAATGCCACAAAGGAGTTCATCGAGAGTTTACAGCTAAAGCCAGGACAGGTGGTTTACAAGTGCCCAAAGTGTTGTAGCATCAAACCTGACAGAGCACATCACTGCAGGTAAAGTTTTTTCTGAGGATTGCTCTTTTATCAAGACCTCAAGAATTATCCAGTGTGCCTTGATTCAAATTGTTATTGGAATCTGAGACTTGAGTGGTTAAATTGAGAGATTGGCATCCAAATTCTGTTGCCAACAGTGCAAGACACGTTCAAGCTTCTCTGAAAAAATCTCAGGCCTTTTCTGACAAGTTTTCATCTGTAGCAGGCTGGGGGCACTTTTTGCAAAGTGAGAAACACTTCAAATGAATGCTGCCTTGACACCAGACCTGTAATTGACATTCCATAAATTTTCATGTAAATGTGACTTAAAAAGAGACATTATAATGCATAGAAATCCATGAAATGTAATGTCTCTTAGAAGGTCAGTGTCCTTTCTATTTTTGTTTTTATTCACAAACCCATTTGTCTAACAGTAGATTCTATTTAGAAGTGATATTTAAGTTAAAAATAAAGTTCAGGTTACTATATATATTTTTTTAAGAGTTCCAACTTCCACATTTTCTTTGAGTACTGTGACTTTGTTTTGTGCTTTGTGATAGATCAGTATGCCTACTGATCTGTCATGTCCTTTCTTTTTTTGGTGGGATAAACTTCCCTGAAGAAAGTAACTGGTAGTGAGCTTTTAGTACTAAAGGCAGTGAGCAAAAAAATAACTACTTCCTAAAATTCTCTTCTGCTTGTAAAACAAGTGAACCTGCTTTCCAGTAAGTAGTTAATGAGTTTGCACTGGTGTCCCTTCCTTACCTACTCAAAAACCAATAGGTACTGAGAGAACTCTTATCACGGTTACTGGTGATTCATGCAGGGGTCTTGTGGGGAGGGGAATACGTGGTACTGAGCTGAACAAACTTGTTCTGCTGTTTGCATTTTTCATATTTATTTTCAGACCTTTAGTTTGCAAATGTTTCTCTTTTTTTGTTGTTGTTTTATTTTAATCAAAATCAGGAGTTGGTTATTCAGTAGGAGCAATGTGATCGTGCCTATCACTTATTAATGCTACTGTAAAATCCCCTCTGACACTTCTTCAATTATGAATGAAACTTTGCATCTAAAATGCTGTCTTGCTGATGACTTGCAGCGTAGGTAGATGAAAAAGACTCTTCGGCTAAACAGAAAACCTCATTTCCATGGTCTTTATTTCTATGCTCTAAGATAATTTTATAGACATTAAGATTTGAGAAACTGATCCACTGAGCACTGATGCTGTTGAGAATCTTCAGTGAAACATTTTTTTGTGGGGTAAGGGGATTTATTGGACTTTAACACATCAAGGCTGTGCATACGCATCAGCAGGAGGTACTGCTAGCTGTATGCCTGAGGGACCAGAGTGCTTTTTGATTCATAATGCTATTTTGTGAGTCCTCCATGCCCAGAAAACTACTCCTTCCAGCATTTGGAAGCTGGGTGGTTGAGCAGGGGGAGCATGTCTGAGTATGGGCAATCCCTGCTGCCTGTAGTTTTCAGTCTTAGTTTCTGAGTTTCCTTTTCCACCAGCTAGTTTCACGTTCTACCTCTCAGCCAGCTCCTTTTGGTATGTATGCGTGGAATAAAAACTCTCCTCTCAGTCTTTGCTACCTCCTTCACGGAGGTTGTCTTTGACTTGGCTGCTTCAGGTTGTCCCTCTGGGGACTGGAACCTAGGAGCAATTGAAGAGGTTGCTCGGGTAGTGTCCTGTTTCAGAGCACAAGGGAAGTGTCTGCACATCTTCACAAAGTAAATTAAACCACAGGGAGGCATCCCCCTGCTTTACACCACCTGCCCCGCCTCCCCCCCCCCCCCATTACTTCCCCCCCCCCCCCCCTTTTTTTTAAACCAGTAATTGATACTTTTTGTATGAAATATGACGTTATCTGGCAGATAAATTGTTTTTACTGTGCCAGCTGATTTTAGTCCCCATGTAGCTCAAAAATCATTTCAAGCTGCTTATTCTAGCAAAACGAGGCTTTTCCTGTTGTCCACTGCACCTGGGGCTGGCAGGTAATAGGGTACCCGTGCCTGCCTGAGGAGAAGCAGCTCTTCCTCTGGCCCCATGCTGAGAGGCTGGGGCCTGCCTGACCAACCTTTCATTTAGGATCAGGGCTACAGCAACTCATTTGTGTTTCAGGCATGGCATGTGTCCTTGGGGATTACCCCCTCCCACCATGTAGAGTGAGTGCAAAGCTGTTCTGACGGAGAGGTTTTCTATTATTTATTCATACGTGCTCATAAGAACGTGTTTGAGTTTTCTTTAAGCATTTGGGTGTTGAAGTTTATTGTTTATATTAAGGTGAAAATATTTTTTTGTTATAAGAAGAAAAATAAAATTAGTAGAGCCCTCAATCTTTTCTCTTTCAGTGCTGCCAGAATTGTTCTGGAATGGCTGTTTCCTTTCTGGGTCTATTGTTTGTTTTGGGGTTTTGTGTTTTTTCATATTTGATTTCTGTGCTTGTTTGTGCAATGTGGTATCAGGAGACTGCCTTTTGTCTCCTATCATATGAGAAAGCGGCAGAGAAAAAGACTTCCTTTATTATGTGAGTTGAAGCAGTTACTGACTAAGCAAGAGAATGATGTTCAGACAAAGTAATAGTCTTTTAATTATTTGACTTCTAGCCACAATGTGCATGCTGGCAAGAATTTGAATTTTTATTTTATTAGTCTGGTTTTGTGAAGTGCTTTAACATCTAATTTTACCTTGAATGTATATTGTGGTACCGTCTTCCTGACTGACTGCCACAGCTGTTTTATGTTACTATGTGGCTTACCGTGATGTCAAGAGTCTTTTCTAATGCTGTATTTAATTTTCTTTTTTGCAAGTTCCTGCTACCAGCTAATGTTAGTAAATAAAACTTAGTCTGTTACTAGCAACTCTGAAAAATCTCCTTATTCATTACTGCTTTTCATATCTTTCTGGGTTTTGTTTGGTATTTTTATCGTGGACATTTTCACAGACCAAATAGGTTAAAACTAAACTAAATGACAGATTTTTCCATCTGCCTGAATGTATTGTTCAAACCATATTTTGGCAGAACACTGATGTGAATATTATGCTAATGTGTCTTACTTGGTATTAATTTTTTAAAATGGTGATTTGGTATTGTATGGTTCATTTTGAACAAATGTAGTCAAGTGAGCAAACCACAAATATAAATGTGGTTACCAGTAAATTCATTTAGGTTCAAATTTCACCTCTGATTCTTTCCTTTAATTTCTGTGTTCCCCAAATCCCTGTGAAATCTTGTATTCCTGGAATGAAATGTGCTATAAGTAAAGACCTGTATTCTTTCAGTGTTTGCAAGAGGTGTATTCGGAAAATGGACCATCACTGCCCATGGGTCAATAACTGTGTAGGAGAGAATAACCAGAAGTACTTTGTACTGTTTACAGTAAGTATTTTGCAAGTTGTGTTTGAGGTTGTCCGGTGGGCAGCACTGAAATGCTGTGTGTGAAGCAGCTCCGAAGGCTGGTTTTCTTTTTTTTTTCTTGTTTCAGAAGAACTTTACAGGGAACTGTTGCAGACTTTGTTTCGCTAGTTAGGGAACACAGACAACACAGCAGTGGGGGGGAAGGGCATCACGGGAACTATTTGCCAGGGTTTTGTGAGGTTTGTGTTGACAGTTGTTCAGCAGCTATTTTGTAATGCAAGTGGCTTATTGTGGCGTTGAGCTCTTTGAGGCGTGGGCCATCCTTTTACACTGTACTGTGGCTGGTAGGGTCCCAGGCCATATGTAGGGTTCCTAAATGTTGTAGTTGTATGAGTACCCATGTGGGATCATATAATAAGAGCTGTTGCCCCATTTTAAGCGAGGAGTGGGAAGTCTGCATCCCTTTGGCAAGAATTACCCACCTTTTACTTGCAAGTAGTTTATTTTCATACTTGAAAACCAAGGAAGTGTTTGACTTTTTGTACTATATCTGTGGCATCATGAGTAAGAAAACAGGAGTGCAACTTGAATACTACATATTTATGGAAAGGTTGAAAGCTGTTTCATCAAAGTGAACTGCAAATATCCCGTGGGAGTAGCGTGAACATTACAAGGCTGAGTTTCAGTGATGCTGTGTTTTATTAATAAATCTTTTGAGACATCCGTAGGTTCGAGGAAGAATGTTCTCATATTACCAAGTAAAAAGGGGGAGATTTTCAGTTAAAAGGAAAGGCTTACTGCTCTGTGGTGTGGTTTGTTAGGATGTGGATTGCAGAACAAACCGAATCCCATTTCTTTCCCTTGAGCAAGGGTTTTTTTCACCACGAGGAGTGAGCTAGGTGGTTTAATCCTATCAAAAGGATTTCTGTTTCTGTTAAAACTGACATCGTCTTTCAAGCAGGCTGTATTAAACACTTAATGTAGTTGAGAGAAACAAAATAAGGGTTGCTGGTTTTGTTCTTGGTTATTCTTTTTGAGACCTGAGGAGGTGAAAGAAGGGCAGCATGTTCAACTTGCAATATACTCTCCTATCACTTTTTACTGCTTCCACAGGGGTTTCTTGTAACAAAATCTCTCTCACTTCTAATATCTGCTGACCTTTGTCAGAGTCTGTAGGTTCAGGAGAGTCATCTTTTTAGCCCTGTCTTGGTAAATTGTAGTGTATGTGTAGCATTGCATATAGTTTAAAGCTTTTTGTTACAAAGCTAAGACCTACTTTAAACCAAAAAGGATTAAGTACAAAGTATTAAAGCTTGAGAGAAACTTTCCATGCCAGTGTCTGCCTCGGGGAAAAATACTTACTAAAAAAAAATATCATTTTTCTGAAACTCATGCTGGAAAATGGATAAAGTGCTTTTTGCGGTTAGAACAAATTAGCCGTTGTTTCTCTGGGAAACTATAGTGTTCTCAAGAGCAAGGATGTAAGCTTTGACAGCATGATACTTCGATGTCAGGGGGTTGCTGTTCTCTGAAAGTTGCACTGTACTCAGCGGAGAACAGGAGAGTAAGCTGTGTGGAAGGCTGCACTGGGGTGCAGGAGGCTGGGTTTTGTGTCCAGCTGGCTTTGAATTGAACAGTCTCCCTCCTGGGCACTCAGAGCTGTTAGTAAGGCCAGAATGAGTCTGTGTAGTCTTGGCATTTGCCAGCTTTCAGGGTGCTTGTTTAGCAGGGATGGGAGGGCTTGGTGGTTTTTGGGGTGGTTTGGGGTTTGGTTTTTTTTTTAAGTCTTAAAACTTTGCTTTATTTAAAGTATTTGGAAGATGTAGCATTTTGGTCTTTAAACTTACCTGATACCTATATTACATCCTTTATTTTTCAGATGTATATAGCACTGATTTCACTGCATGCTCTAATCATGGTGGGATTTCACTTCTTGTATTGTTTTGAAGAAGACTGGACAAGTGAGTACTAACAAAATATCTCATTAAAATACCAGATTAACCTATGAATGAGACCTCATAATGTAGTTTGCTTGTAAGGCAACCCCTTTTATCCTGGTTTCAGAAGAATGCTATCCAGGCTCTGCTGTGCTGTCTCTTTTTTTTTTTTTTTTTTTCCATGACCAATCCTGGAACTACATAATTCTTTCTGACCTGCTGGGATCTCTGTCCTGAAAAGTCCTGTTTCAACTTAAGCCTGATACTGCCTAGGGAGAAGCTGAGATGTAAAGACACCTAGATATATGTGTGCAATAACCTACTGTTGACATGAACGCAGCACTAATTTCCTGAATGCCAACACAAGATAAGAAGAATGTGTATGCTTTTTTTAAAAGGGTAATGTGAATCATTCTTGCAAGACTGCCAGGAAAACATGCTAACTCAGGTCCAAAAATCCACCCTCACAAGAACAAACAATTCCTTTCCACAAAAAAACCCCAACAAACAAACCAACCAACCAACAAAAAAACCCCAGCCCTCACTCTGGAGCAGCCAGTGAGTAAATTTTCACAAAGCCAGTTGAGATGTGTTTTTAAAAACACAGATGGACATAGGAAATCCTCTAGGTAATGCTGAGTCAAACAGCCAAAGAACGCGTGTGCAGATGTATGTGCTGCTTGTGGATTTTTTTGGAAGAGCATTAGCTTCGTTTTTCTTGGAATTTCAGTTGTGTCATTCAATATAATGACTGGTTTTAGTTTATACTACTGCAGAAGATGGGTACATTTACACATATGAACTGAATTTGACAAGGGTGTTCTGCCGTTCAAAACTTTGTTAAACAGCTGCCAACTGCCACTGAGAACATCTGGATTTGACTACAAGTGGCCAGGGCCATAGGGGAAGGATACATCAAAAGAGAGAGTTTCCTTTGCCCGCTTTCTCAGAGCCTGTATCTGTGAAGGAAGCACTTTCCCACCTGTCCCAGGTTTAGGTGGCAGAACAGAGCAGTTATGAGAGATGGATCTGTTGTTCCAGCTGCCTTGGATTTGTGCTGATTGTGTTAGCACCTGATTGTGGTGTATCTGTTAAAGCTTAACATCTCATGAGGAAAAATAGGTTTTTTTGGGGATACTCATTCTTGGATTTCAGAGAAGTCTGGAGATGTTCTGACATTTACAACACTCAACACAATGGTTTTTGCCCTATAACATTTTTCCTTCCTCTTCCTTTCTTCTGCTCCTCTTTTATAGTTACCTTCTCAGATTTTCTTCAGCTCTTGCCTGAGTTGGCACTGTAGAGTACGAGGAAAAATAAGAACTTGGCTTAATCTGGCCTTCTTTAGGTTATGACTTAGAGCAGTTATGAAAGGAATCAGACTCTGGTTTTATGTTGGTGCTACAGAAATAATTATCCTTGTGTCCTGACCACCAGCTTGAGATTTCTAATGGGACTTTATCACTGTGGAAAATCCATTAAGGTTTAAGAGAGAAGCTACAGTTGAAATGGAGTAGAGAGGAGTCCTAGCCAGTGTGCTGGGGAAACACCTAAGTGGAAAAGAAAGTTGCATTCTTGAAGTGTCGCAGGGGTTTTTGGGGGTTTGCTTTTTTTTAAACTTGCAGGAGTGATCATTTCGTTGTTGAATATCCTCAAGAATGTCAGAGCTTCCCTGTGCACCTTGTTGAGAATGGTGATCATATAGTTTATTTTGACAGTTTGAGTCTGGAAAACTTGTGGCTTAGCAGGTGTTTTGCAGCTGCTGCATTACCTGATCTCTCCCCTTCCAACTCTGTTGTTTTGTCTTCACAGAATGCAGTTCCTTCTCTCCGCCAACTACAGTGATTCTTCTCATCCTCTTGTGTTTTGAGGCTCTCCTATTTCTCATCTTCACCTCGGTTATGTTTGGGACCCAAGTACACTCCATCTGCACTGATGAAACGGTGGGTGTCTCATGCACTCTATCCTTTACCCTCTCTCTCTCACTGTTTGTATAAACAGTGAAGGGCTACAGGGTTTTACTTCATTGCATGGGGAGTTCATGTATGCGTACCCTTTGAGGAAAGACCCAATGTAATAAACTGAGCTAGCACTGTGCTGAGTTGTGCTCTCTGAAGGTTACTGTTGAGAAGTAGTGTACGCCTACGTATTGGCTGGGATGCTGTGTTGACAGTATTTCTGATAAGGTAGGCATTGGTAACTGGTACTGCTCTGTAGAGAGTATTTGTCCCTGTGGATTCAAGAACCTTTTTCCTTTAATGAAGTGCTTTTACATTGGTGGTGTCTGAAATTCAGCTGTGTTCCCCCTGGTGTCACTATTTACAGCTTTATGTGCTGGAAAGCCAAGATGAGTAGGTGGGGGAGGGATATAGATAAATAGATAGATATGTACACACACACACACTTCTTTTAGTCTAGAAGATTTCCAGTTTTAGCTGGTTGTTAAACAGTTCAAAAACTCTTGCCAGAGGGAAAAAGAAAAGGTAGTGAAGTAGGCTCATGGAAACCTGCTGGGTACAGTCTGCTGCAAAGCCACCATGTCATCCCCAATCCAAAGATGGCAGAGCAGTGTTGCAGTCCATTGTATATCCCTGCATTTGCCCACTCTGTAAAGATGGAGCTGGTGACTCTTGGGGATGTTCCCACGCTTGTGAAATACTGCCGGCCTTCACCAAGCATGCTCAGATATCTGAATTAACTGGAGTGTTGAAGATAAGTGACAGTCTTAAGAGTGACAACTCTTCTTTCCTCCCCTGCCTCCTTTATTTTTCTTTCCCCTTCACTTGTTTGCCCATGGCCAGTTGAAGCTAGAATAGGTATTTTTGCTGCCCTTGGAGAGCTATGACTGGCATTATAGACTGTAAGAGCACATCGCTTCCGAGTCTTTTTTGCAGTACTTTTTTTAATGCTTGGCTTCCGCAAGAGGCTGATGTTCACACTGTGGCTCTTCTGTGTTCAGGGGAAGACTTCAGCTGTTCTTTCTGCTGGGGAGAGCCCCAGGAAGAAGTACAGTGTCATAAAGAACAACAAGATCCTGCTGAGCTTGAGTTTATCAATGCGTGTAAATTAGCAATGCTGCTTGTGAAATCATCATCTGAATTTCTCAGTGTTTGAAACCTGTCAAGAATTTTTAGAAGCTGCTTCCTACAGCTGGGCACCCAAATAAGTCCCCTGATTTTCCCTTCCCCTCAAATTCTGGGAACTCATAGATGTTAAAGGAACGATGCCACAATATAAAATAAAAAATGAAATATGGTCTCCCCCATTGGGTTGTGGGTTTTAATTTTTGTTTTCTTTTTTAATATGTACCAGTAAGGATTTTGCTCTGTGGAACGTCTCACTGTTGATTTGCTAGCATTGAGCTAGCTGTGTCTGGCAAGCAATCTGTTTTGAGCAGAGGAATATTTCCAGGTGAAATTCTTCCTGGTGTGGTCTCTTGCAGCGTTTTACTTCACATTTCAGAGACAGGGCTGTGTCTTGCCCTTTCTCACCTTCCTCTTCTTTTTTTTCTCATTCCCCATCTTGTGTACTCTGTCCCACCGGGATGGTTCTCTTCTGCCTGAAGAGACCCAGAACCCTAGTATTCTGCTGTTGTCTCTAGAGGTGACATTTACCAGGGATCAGCACAACTCTTGCAGTTGACCCTTGTTGTGTTCTGCAGAGCTCCCAGAATCGGTAATTTGAGACACACAGGTGTATTACAGTACATTAATCCGTAGCACGGGAGAGACATGTAGGTCAGGAGAAGCTTACCTTGCAAAAGGTCCGAAGTTAAAGAACAAAGTGATCTGCCTGCTGTTGCTACCCGTGGAAGAGTAGTGCTCTCCAGTGACTGCACTTGTTCATTTTGCTTCTGTGGCAGCCAGGCATAGCTTTCCTGGAAGACCAAATTCACTTCGTGGGTTTTAGGTACAATACAGATACTTTTTTTTTTTTTTTTTAAATGATTCACTAGTGAATGTTTCAGCTGATTGCTTGATGGCTTATTTTTGTTCTCCCTCTAACCTTTACTAAACAATGCCAATGATTTCTCTCAAATCAGTATCTTATTTAACCCTTTCTCCCTGCTGTCAGCCCACGCATGTTTTAGCAGTGATTCTAATAAAACATGAAGAGGCACCAGGTAGACTTAGCTACACTGAGCCATGGGCACTTTCTGAACTTGCTTGGTGAATCTGGGAGCATTATAGAGATTATCTTTGGGTTTGTGTTTTTGGTTTTTTTTGTCTGCAAGCTTATAATGGTTTCCTCTAAAACTTTTCCATCTGGTTAGCGCATAATGCTTTCAGCCATTAAAGCACATACTTTTTGTTTGGTTTTAGGTGGTGGGGTTTTTTTAATTGACATCAGAGGCAATTGGAGGGCAGGTCTTAAAAGGTTTATGAAATATCTAGGCCTGAACAAAATGAAAGTAATTTTATTACTATTATACTTACTATTACTATTATATAATACTATTATATAAAAGTATTTCAAGGAATACTTTCTATCCTTAATATTTATATAGTATAAAACAATGAGAAGAAAAGGAAAGGCATTTTTATTTTTTTACTCCATCCTTTGGATAAGGGGTAACTGAGAGTAGACCTTTCCCCAAATCCAGAACTACAAAATCTGAGTGTTTGACTGAAAATGTGATATTTCTGTTTTCAGGGAATAGAACAGTTGAAAAAGGAAGAGAGAAGATGGGCTAAAAAAACAAAATGGATGAACATGAAAGCAGTATTTGGCCATCCGTTCTCTATAGCATGGCTTAGCCCATTCGCAACACCAGACCAAGGAAAAGCAGACCCGTACCAGTATGTGGTCTGAGGAATTCTTGACCAGCATTGCCACTAAAATAGAAACATATTACAGCACTACTGTTACAAATTTTCCATGAATGTTTAAAACAAAAAGCAAAACAAACTTTTTTATGTCTATTAAATGGCTGATAATTGCAGAGAAAAAAAAGCCCTGTATTCCACAATTTTAGGTAATTCTATATCTCTGGCTGAAACTGCTGCTGCTTTTTTTTCCTTTTTTTTTTTTTAATCTTGTTAATTTTACTGGCCTTTGTTTCTCTCTGCTTTCTGTATGGCATAACTAATGTGAAGGGGATCCTCTTTCTCTGTTGTGACCCACCTCTTCTGAGTAGATTCTCACGCTGTCTCCTCACTGTGATGAGCTCTGTGGAAGACATATGAGTGCCAACAGCCCTACACAGACACCTTTGGACTTCCTGGAGGAGCACATTGCTCTTTCATAAGTGAACTTGAACGGGGAAGCAGACACTTCACTTACCAAAAGGTGCAAGACAAGAACGCGACACAGCAAGAGAGCCAGTTGACCTGGTGATCGCATACAGTTCAAGTACTTAAAACAAATGTTGCCAACACCAATTCCCACCCCACCCTCCTTTTTCCTTCCAGCCCCAGAGCCGATTCCATCTTTCTGGCATTATTTTGTCTGTTCCCTCCCTTGTGCGCAGGAAATTGTTGCCCTCTTAGGGTAACTGTGGCAGATTTAGAAGACTCTTTGGATTATTAAATGCCTTACACTTGCAGGAAAGAAAGAAATCTAATTTTCAAGTGTTTAGAATAGCAGAATCATCTTGTTTGTGTGTGTTTGTCTTGGTAAATGAGTTGTTAGAGCAATGCCTGCTAAACAGTGTTAACGTGAAAAACTGACATGAATGCCCAGACTACTGTAAAGACTAATATTGACGGGATGTGTAGGTGTACCAGGGTGATTGATTCTATATTCTTAGCATTGCCCTGTTGTAGAGCTTTGTAAATCTTTTCTCATATTTATGCATACATGTGTATGTGTGTAAACACACACACGTATATGTGTAAGTGTTTTAAAGTGGGAAATATTGATGGTAAGGAGCATGCATACTGTTATGAACTGTGTGGTGATGAAAGTGGGAGGGACAGAAGGCATTCCAAAAACGGGTAGAGCTAAACCATTCATAACTACAACTGACATCTTGTGTTCAGGCAGGAATTTTATTATATTTTTGGATCATGACTCCCATGGGCTCATCAAATGAATTGCAAACAAGGAAAAATACAAATCAGCTGTGTTCCATGACTTCCAAGGAATCTTTTCTTTCCTTGGTTTGAAATAAAATGGTATTTTTTTGGAAAATGACCTGTTTAGACTGCTTCAAAGCCATGGGGGAAGGGAGGGAAATCGGGGAAGAAGAAACTTAATGGATGTCTCATTTTGGAAGTAATGTGAATGCTGCATCTTTTCAATCTGTCAATGCTTCCATATGGAAAACAAATGCAATAAAACTTTTCCAAAAACTTGTTTGCTCTTCTTATTTTCTTTCTTCACTTCAGACGTTGGGAAAAATCTCTAATGGTTTTCTGAACTTTCACTTCTGTAAGCAAGCAGGCAGAAGCATATAAAGGTTAATGAACTAAATGTTCAACTTTAAGTTTAAAAATGAGTTAATCAGTAATATATTGATCTGTTAATCGGTGGTTTTATTTCACCACTTGGAAGCGGCTGTCAGTAGCTGCTCTGCTGTGTGAACAGGCTGTTTCTGCAGTCCTACTTGCTCAGGGTTAGATCATCAGGAGTATGTTGTGATCTGGGGGAAGGCGGGGAGGGAGCCACAGGCTGCACTTGTGCCTCGGTGGGAGGATTCTGTGAAGGAAATGCAGCCTTTGCATACATGTTTCCTTCATGAAGAAAAGTTCAGGAAAAGTTTAGGGTTTGTTTTTATGGTGCTGATACTGCTGATAGTGGAAAGCAATGGTAAATAAATATGTAGCTCTGATTTTAGAATGCAGTGGTGTTTTCCAGAGAATGCTCCCAGCTGAATAGTTAAGGGCTGGATCTTTGGCCAGGATCGGTTCAGCTGGCGAGGCACGTGCAGGTGGTAGCTTGAACTGGTAGAGAATCCGGCCTTAAAACTGTCTCGATGCAAAATCAAATGTATTGGGGGCAGGGGGAGGCTTTGGTCACCTAGGCAATTAACAAATGAATGCATCTCTCTGTACAGTTCATTGCTTTAAAAATTGTTTTGATTATAAATTCCACTGGTGCACATTCCAGTTTTGGTTTATTTTAATTGCCTTTATGCATTTTGGAGGAAGATTGGTTACGTTGTTCTGGCATTTTGACCATTGTGAAAAAGGTGTAATTACTCCGTTTTTCTTGTTTCAAACAAATGCAAATTGTTAAACAGCATTATATAGTCTTGATATTTTTCAGTCAAATTGTTTCCATTTTAAATGCGGCGTCATCACAGCTTGCAGAAATGTCTGTATTGGTACCTGTCGTGTGTGTCTCGGTAACCGGGGGTCCTCGGCTTTACTTGCACTGTACGACTTGGTGGCGCAATTTGATGCAACTTGAGTGATACTAAATGTGGGTCAATATTAACATGAGAAAGGCAGACTTAACTGATTTGCTCATGGAAAGTATTTTCTCAGACAGGACTACCTGATTTCAGGTGCTAGCCCTGTTTTAGTGTGGCCAAGTGAAATTGAAGGAGAAACTCGAGCAAAGGCAGGGTACTTTTTTAAAAGCTAAGCGGTGCTCCAAGCAGAAATGAGTGCAAGGAACTGCCGTAGG
>NW_008825495.1:1187364-1191344 GCF_000699105.1 Pygoscelis adeliae | reverse complement strand
TTTCTGCTGGCAACGCTCCCTGTGTCTTCCCCTTGATGGACAAATTGTTACAATGCTTGCCTCTTCTGTTCGCTCTTTCCTTTTGGATTTTAAGAGTGTATTAAAAGAAATTAATGCATTTCTTCTAACACGCGAGAACTGTCCTGCAGATTCCTTCTGGGTCAGGCCACGCAGCCCAGCATCCTCCTCTGGCACTGCGCAGGAGCAGATACTGAGGGCGATAGTGGGAGAAACGGGGTATATCCTACAGCATCGCAGTGGTAACGGGTCAGCCTCGTCTTACTGTCCCCGCCTTTGCAATGTTGTACCTCTTACTGAAATGGGAGCGTCCAGTATTTTATATTTCTATATATATGTCTTCTCTTCTCAGAATTTGTTCAGAAATCTGTAATTTGGAATAGTGAAAGATGATGCTTTCTGAGCACTTTTTTTTTTTTAAAGTGAAATAGCTGCATGATGGGAAAGAGAAACAGGTGTTGGTTTAATTTGAAATAGAAAATTCTCACTTTCTAAAACAATGGTGAGAGATTTGGGGTAAATATATTTTTTTTAAAAAAAGTTTCATTAAACAGTAATGAAATGTCTTCAACAGTTGTGCATTCCTTGCACACCCTTACTTCCATCCCCCTTAATTTTTTTTTTAAGGCAAAACCTCCTGCCCTACTGACCGTGGGGCAGGCAGCCAAAATTAGACCAGGATACAATTTTTAGAACTTCTGCTCATTTCCAATACGTGCCCTGAAGGGATTAGTGAGGCCAGGCTGGGAGAGAGAAAGTATGCCCCTGCCTGCTCCGATTAACTGCTCCCTAATCTGGCATTAGTACAACCTCAGCCTGACCTTGCTTATCGCCTTGGTTAGCAGGTACTGTTCAGAGCAGGTGAACCGTGGTTTTTTCGAGGGGGGAAGAGAGGGGTTGCTGCCCAGAAGGGTTCAAGATCCTTATTCCCAATTTAGATGGCAGCATGGAGCGAACTGGATTACACACGCCCCCGTGACTGAGGGCAAGGTTAAAGCTTGTGCTGGCGGGGAAGGGTTTCAATGCTTGGTGTTTTGTTTCTCCTCCTGCCCCATGCTACTTGTTTTCCTTCTCCCTAGATATTCACGCAATAAACGCTGCAGCCACGGTGACGGTTTGTTACTAACGCATTAGAAACCTCTGCAGTTTGCTAAGGAGCAGCTGACGACCAAAGGTCTTCCTCTGCCGTATGCTGCAAAAGCGTCTGCCTCCCGGCTGCAGGGCCGCAGGGCGCTGGAACCAGAGTATCCCGGAGGAAAAGCGCATGGCAGTGCTAAAACGCTTTGCCAAGGCTCTGCTCTGCCGTGCACGAGCACTGCCGCTTGCCCGGCAGGGAGGTGAGGACTGGCACTGGCCGCGGCAGCACCGAGTGCCTCGTCGCAAGGGGCCGGAGGCTGCAAGGGATTTTTTTTTCCCTGGAACAGTTGAAGCCGCACATTTGCAAGCCTGGGAGCAGCGCAAAGGGACACGTGCCTGTGCTTAGCGTTGGAAGGTGCACGTTTGTGCTTCAGGGCTTGAATTTTTCCCAAAATTGCAACCCTGAAGACTAAAGCTTTGGTATTGTGTCACTTCTTTCTGCACATTCACTGCTGGATTTCTTCTAAGTCAGCACGAGAAACGGGGCATGAATGAAGCTCACAAAAGCTTTGCAAGTAATTCTTCGGTTTATAGTGTGTTTTCTCCCAGGCCTGCTCGTGCTGACTCAATGTTATTGCAAAACCAAGCTGCTGCCGTATTAAAATGTCTTGTTATTTATAAGGCTTGCTGCGAGTACAGCTGTGGTGCCACTGAGCTGCTGTGTGTATTCATTTCCCCCCCGGCAAAGCTCTGAAATGTTTTGTGGGCCGTTAGGGAAAACCTGCAGAATTAGAATGTGACAAGTGTATTTTTCATCCAGCTCTTCTAAAACTGCTCTTTTAAATGGTTTTAACTGAATTTGCTCATTTTTCCTTTCCTTGAGTGTCTCAAAACTTGGATCCAGTATCCTTGCTTCTCTAAGAACAGTTTCTGTGTGGTCGCTTATATATCATCGTGAGCATATCATACACCACTGTAGATCTGACTCCTCTCTTACATGATGCAGAAGATGGGCATAAAAAAAATTATGCCCTATTTCACATAGTGACAGCCTTTAAAAAAAAAAAAAAAAAAAAAAAACCCAAAAAACCAAAACAACAAAACTTCGTTCCTTCTTTCTACATGGAGAAGACTACCAGGAAAAAATGTCACTACCCAAATTTGATGGACCTGTTATTTAAATACAATCAAAATGTTTGCTTTACTGAAAGTGATGTTTCTTGGAGGGACAATGAATCAGAATATTGACTGACCAAGGCTCCAGTCTGGCTTTGAGACCTCCTCTTCCACCTATACAGATTTCCTGACCTCCCAGTGGGTATCCGGCTTGCATTGTGATTTGTCTTTGACAGTTTGTTAAATGGAAATTGTGTTCTTAAATATTTGCTCTTAATTGGCACAGAGTAAGCTTGTTCTTATGTCCAGCTTCTAGTGACAAGCCTAGATGTGGGTGTAGTAAACTCCTGATCACTGGAAGAAGCTGCAGTATTTTGCCTGTATCTGAACTATTGTAAAAGTGCCCAGATAAGGTGAAATTTTAAGTTGTAATTGTATTTTGTTGCTCCTTGAAGGGATTCAAAAAGCATCGGGATAAGAGATCCATGTTTCCGAAAGGAATGGCTTTTTAGAAGCCATCTCTTTGCCATAAAAATCAATAGCAACTCGTACCAAAATAAGTCACTGAGATTCAGATTGTCCATGAATTTGGTCTTGGTTTAGGGTTTTGTTGTTAAATTCAGGGATGAAAGTTTCAGTAACGCATGACGTCCGTCTTCGTTGTTAACTAAAACTTGAATAACATCCTGGTTGTAGACGGGCAGTTTTGCACATGCTACAGTGGTTGGTGCACAAATACCTGCTGTAAATGTGAGACGACCCAAAACTCTTCTCTTCTTGCAGGGTATTGAGCGTCTTAAAAATCAGAAGCCAACCTGGGAGAAGGTCAGCGGCTGGGAAGGAATGAAGCTGGCGTTCGGTGGTGCTTTCTCCTTGGGTTGGTTCAATCCCTTTTCGAACTTGAACTGCGAGAGCCCAGTGCCGGCCGAAGCGGCGGCAGCAGCTCCTGCGTCTGCAATAATGACCCAAGAAGAAATCGAGCAGTTTCTCTCTCAAGACGTTGCCGTCCAAGTGTTACATGAATAAGCGAAGCATCTTCCAAGATGTCAAGAGCAGCTTTCAGTTTTTTGGTTTTTTTTTTTTTTTAATAACTACTTGTGCTGGAGATTTAAGGGGTTGTTTTTTAACATACTTTTGGTGCATTAAAAAAATTCAGGAGTATTTATCTGGAAGCCAGGTACAGCACTAGCAGAAGCAATGCAAATCTCCAGAGAAAGCTTTGTAAGTGATGAGATTCATAAGCTCCTCTTCAGACCTGCAACAACTGCTTTATTGAGCTTTTCTTACTTGGCCTTTAAGGAAAGTTTATAATTGTCAGATAGATTGGTCCCGGCACGCAGAAATGTGCAGTCCTAAGGAGTCTGGTTAATCTTTTGTTCTTACGGCCTTTTGGAGGGCTAAATGATAAGCCCTGCGCAATGGCCAGACTAGCCCAGCTCTAAAAGTTTTCTCGAAAAACGCATCCTTTTTTAGATCATCCCATGGATGCTGCCTCTGGATTATGAAAGCTGCTGGTGCTCAGGTCTTAGCAGAGGTGGGATACTGGCCTACGGACGCAGCAGATGGGCGAGCTCCAAAACATCTCCAGGGGTAAATTTTAACCCTCTGTGCTCGTGGGGCTGCCCAAGACTGGTGGCGCTTGGCTGAGCAGCCTTGGAGCCGGCGGCCTGGCGGTGGGGCCGGGCCGGCGGGAGCATTTGCCTGCGGCCAGCGCAGCTGAGAGCAGGCGAATACTGGCCGGGTTGCCGAGCTGCTGGCGGGGGGAAGCT
>NW_008825495.1:1177508-1187169 GCF_000699105.1 Pygoscelis adeliae | reverse complement strand
GGAGTTAGTTGAGAATGAACATTGCCTCTTAATCTTACTGGTGTTTAACATTGTCCTGTTAGTACTTGCCATTACGCAGGGTTTCCTTACACTAATTTTGCAGCCAGCTCCTGGTAAACATTGGTGAACACGTAGAAGGAACATGCATTGCTCAAGGAAGGCGTCACTGCAGGTGGAAACAGTTGCAGCAAAGTCATGCAGAGGTGGTGCTAGCTGCTGCATTCAGACATGCCACAAACGCTTGGCATGCTCCAGACATCAGTTAGTGTAGTTTTAATTTAGACTGGTTTTTGATTGTTTTTTTTTTTTCTTCTTCTCGTCTCCCTTAGCTTAATTGTCAGTAAATTTTGCAGGATATTAGAGATGTGCTCCTGGTTTTCCCCCACAGGACATGCTTGACTTCGTCTCCCCCTCCCCTGTAACGTGGACCAAAGATAATTGCTTTCTCTTGAAAGTAAGAGAAAGGAGTTTTGGGGATGCAAGCATGGGATTGTGAAAGACCTAGATGAAGTTTTTATTATTTATAGAAGCAATACCAAATGGAATTTGTGCAAGATTTTTTCTTTTTTTCCCCCCAGAAAAGCATCTTAATATGTATTAATGGTGTGACGTTCAGGGCTACTGTGGAGGGATGAGATTCTCTCCTGGACTTGTCTTCTGCCACAGCAGTCGCTTTTTCTGGCAAAGGGACTGGGAACAAACTGAGTGCTGTGACTGTTAGGAGCACAGCTTGGCTAAAACCCAAGGGGGTATTTCCAAGCAGTTGTCCCACCCTCTATCCCCTCTGGATGTCTCCTCTTTGTCAATGAAACACAGATTTAGAAAAAATCATTAGGAACTGTGTATTTATAAAAACCTTTTAGGTAAAGGGAAACACCCTGCGTTTGGGGGGAATTGAGGTGTCTTCTCGTGTCATTTAGACATGAGGTCTTGAATGTCTTTGCCCTGTGCAGCAGTGTGATAGTGAGGGAAGAAGCTCTCCGGCTTCTGCACCAGCCGACGTTCCTCTCTCTCAGCATCGCACAGGAAAGGGACATCAGGGACATACGCAGATCTATAAGGGATTTCCTATAGGGAGCAATAAGGATGTTGAAGGAGGAAAGTAAGAGTGCCCTCTTTCGCTCATGTTTTCTAATTTTGGCTTGCTGCTCGGCCTCTGCATCCAGCTAACGCCCCTGCCTCCAGTGCCCTGTCTGCAGAGTGGGAATGGTGCTATGGGGTCCTGGAGGGAGAAACTAGTTAACGGTTGAAAATCGCCTTGAGGTGAGCGCGTGGGGACGTCAGGTCGGGAGAGACCCCCTTGCCCTGCGTTCTGGTGATGCTTCTCAGGACACCAGCCCCACTTACATGGCTTTGGGTAGGCGTGGACAGAGGCAGCATATTTCCTCCTCCACTCTCAAACCTGGTTCACCTCATCATGACGACAGGCGTCCTCCGCTTCTGTTTCCCACCTCTTGTGTTGTTCCTCAGGTGCTGGCATTTCTAGGCTTTTTTTTTAATAGCTGAAATGGAAAAACAGTGTGAAGAGGGGGGTGAGAGCCAGAACAGCCTTCTCCCCTCCTCCCACAGTGCAGTTGTAGTCCAAGTGAGAGACTGGGACATGTCCCTGTGCCCTACACAGAGCCTTGGGCAGCCAGCCCAGCCCTGGCTCTGGTGCCCCCCAAGACCTGGTGGGGTGACGTCCAGTGAATTGTTTGTTCTGGTGTCTCTTGCCTGTTGGTCTCCCTCGTCCCCCTCTTCTTCCTCCCCCCAAAAGTTCCAGTACCCCTCAGTGTGTCTCCTCTCTGTCTCGGTATAGTGTGGCAACTGTCAGAAATTGCAAAAGTCTTCATGAGTTGGAAAAATCTGTTTTATTCACAGCTCTGGCATAAACCTCCTTCTTTAATGACTACCTGGTAGCTTGAGACCAAATGTGATTTTCATGAAATTGAAACCAAACCCACTGTTTTCCTTCCCTTCCCTCCATACACTCCTTGCCCCTTGTTAAACCGTGCCTTCATCTCCGGGCTGTGCTGCTATGGTCCTGGCTGGCTCGCCGGGCCCTGGGGGTGGCGCACCTCCAGAGCACTCGTGTGCTGCAATCCGCTGGAGATCCCAGATCGCTGCTCTGACACGAGGTGTCAATATGTGATGGACAAGGTCATGGCAGACGTGGAAAGTGTTCTTGGACTTCTTATCTGGTGTCTTCTACAGCAGGTTTTCTATGCAAGTAAAGAATTTACATCTCTTGAAAATATACATCTCTTGAAAATACATCTCTTGAAAAATATTTTGCTGTTTGTAACTCCTTTTTATGCCTCCGGTCACTATTGTACTTATTAAAGAACTAATACTTCATCTGCCAAGGACCGCCTGCTCCTCCCTTCCCTGTGGTCGCCGTGCACGGACCCTGTGCCCATTCTGCCTGCGGAGAGGGGCTCCCGCTCCTGGCCGTGCCACCACCGGAGGTGGCCTTGCAGGGACCCAGCGCTGCCACGGGGCACCGGGACACCGTGGGCAGAGGGGTGGCGGGGGCCAGGAGTTCCTTGACTGCATTTTGTGGCACAGCCACCACCTGGGCGCTCCTCCGGGTGTTCTCTAAATGTTTGAAACACAAGGGAGTGGTCAAAACCTTTTTTTCCACCTCCCTTTTTCTCCGCCTCCCTCTTATGGGCTGGCACATGACCAGGTGTAGTTGCCATTTCTTTTTTCCACTCTGCAGCCCTAATGCGTGAGCATTTGCCTTTTAAATAATAAACAAATAAATAAACCCCTATACTACTGTGTGGCTTAATTTCCTCTTTCTGCGCAGAAATGCTGGAAACCCCCAAATCTGACTGCTGCTGGCCACGTTGCGGCCATGCTGTGGAGCAGAGCCATCCCTTGCCACCGGTGGGCTTGGGAGGTGCTGGGGTGTGCAGCTCAGCAGCAGGGCTGGGTGGGCTCCAGCTGTGCACAGCTGTTGTCTCCTTTGACGTGACTATGGCTAGAAGAGCTCCAGACATACATCACCATCAAGGTCCAACATGTAATCCAGCAGCATTCAGGGTGGAAGGGGAAGGATAGAGGTTATATACATTTCCATGGAAGCACTGGTAATGGTGCTGGAGATGGTACTTCTTTCAAAAATGCCTGAAAACCCTCAAAAGAAATTGGGTGGGAGGAAAGGAAGATGTATGGAAAATGGTGTTTGGGGAGATTGTGCCAGGTTTGCTCTTTAGATAACAAAAAGACAAAAAAAGGTGTATGCCAGTACATTCCCCAGCTGGCTAGCTGGGAAGGAGAGGGAATTGCCCAGGAGGGGTTTGTTTAAAACGTTTCTTGAGCTGTGCAGCAGCCTGTGGTGCAGTGAGGTCCCTGGGTGGCCTCCCATGTAGGACCGCAGCCGTGCCAGCCCGGGCAGCCACGCAGCTGCAAAACACCCCCTGGGCTCACACCCACTGCTGGCCAAAGCCAGCACGTTCATGAGCTCCGATCCCTGGCCTGAGGTGGGAACGTCCCCCCATGGGCTCAGAGCCATCCCAACCTGGCGATACCATACAACCCAATCATGCAGCTGATTATAGCCTTTATTGAATCACAATTAATTGCAATCAACACATCTCTGCCCTTTAAGTCAGTTTCATTTCCTTAGCTTAATGGGATTTTTGCTCTTTAGTTCAAGATTACTACGCAGCGATCAAGGAGGCAAGCAGTGCCTGAGACACACAGCGGTGCTACGCATTTAGCAAGGCCACTGTTTACACCCTGCTGAGGCACCGATCCTACTCGGTGATGGTGATGGCCTTCTCCGCTGAGATCCCTTTGATCTGGGTTGAGATCAGCTTGGCTATCATTTTCTTCTCTCCTAGTCTCGTCGGAGTGCATATTATTTCAGTCTTAATGATCCTACCAGGCTTTACATGCCTACGGAGAAAGAAAAAACAAATAGTCCCAGCATGAGTTATGGTTCTTATTTGCCGCTTTTGAATTGTTTTGCTTAAAGAAATAGCTGCTGCGTGTGTTTAGGGTGGGTGTTTCCCTTCTCCTGTGACCAACATGCAGCAAGCAGGGCTCAGCACGGTGGTGCTGGTGGTCCCGGCGACCCTGGGGACCTTCCCCAGACTTCCCCATACTGCTGAAACACTAAATTCGGCTCTGAAGGAAGCAGCTGTGTTCACACTGGCCGGGCAGCACCCGGCATCACAGCAGGAGTGTGGGGAGAGCCCCTGTCGTGCCCGAATGCCTTGAGCATGCCAACCTCTGCGTGTGTCTTTCTGCTGCATGGACTGTGCCCAAACGTGGCGCGGTTTCAAACACAGCTTGCAAAGGGCCCTGTTACTCCAAATCCCCTAACCACTTCTTCAAGGGAAATAACAAAAAAAAGAAACAAAGCAGTGTCCTGCCACGCTCATTTCATACTGGGCTCATCTCCTTACCCCTCATCAAACACTGACTTCTTAAATATGCCCAAGCCTTCCACAAGCAGCTTGCAGTTGTCCAGGGGCACGTTCAGCTTGTTCTTGAAGATGAAGGCACAGGAGAACTCCTTGTTCAGTTTGGCTGTTTCTGGCATCTGGCAGAGGAGAAAAGAGAGAAACAAACCCAAATACTGGGGATCAGAGGGGCAATAAAGATCCCGGAGGTGCTGCAGGTTTGCTCCTCACCACCGGCACGGTGGGGGACAACCCTCTCATATCCTTTCCACCCTCCCGTGGCACCGTGTGCTCTGCTCCGCCAGCTGTTTTCCCAGTTCTTCTCTCTGGTTTCTCAACACATTTTAACTTCAGGAGGTAGAGCTGTGGGGTCGGAGATGGGCTCCATACAAGCTGTCCTCTTCCATCCCCTTCCCTCCAGCAGCCCCTGCCTGCCCGTTTTAGATGGGACAATGAAAATCTTCATTTCATGGCTGCTTTCAACCTTCAAATAAAGGCTGAATAGCCAAATAAAACACCGAGGACTGAACATCCCAGGAGGCAGCGGTTTGGGAGATCCCCCTGGGAATGCTAACACCACCTTGGTGTTACAGTGAGCAGGGCTTTAACCCTTGTCCCCGAGGAGCAGGGCTGGCGGCTGCCTCACCTGGACAGTGATGGGGGGGTACTCAAAACTCATCGTTGTCTCCTTGGTGAGTTTTTCATCTGTCCCCTGGACCTCGGCAATGGCGGTGATGAGGATGAACACTTCGTCTTCCACCGAGGCCAGCATCTTCATGTATTCATTGGCTGCAATTTTCAGAGGGACTTGCATCTCTGCAGGAGAGAAAACACAACTCGGTGCTTCAACACACGCCCAGGAACTGGGTGGCAAAGTTGGCTCTGGTGGCTAGTGCCCCAGGGTGTGGGATGAGGCGTATTTGCTGAGACCATCCTGCTTTTGGCTTGACCCAGGGGCCCCTCAGGGGCAAGCCATGACTAGGCAAGTGGTACCTGTCACAAGCAGCCCACGGGAAGGGCGGCTGAGCCCACACCATCTCCCTGCCAAGCCGAGCGCTGGCTCGGGCTCACATCCAGCGTCTCGGCAGCCCTTGGCCCCAGCTGCCCCAGCACTCAGGAGGAGGCAGAGGAGCATGAGGTTGGGTACATTTAAGCCCGTGTCCCCTGGGGTTTCTCTGAGGCACTGCTTGCTATAAAATTAGCGGCTTTCCTTTCACCTCAGATGTTGTCTTTAATTGCCTGGACAAACTTCCAGTGGCTTGGAAAAGCCCCGGAGTCAGCAGTGCTGGAGCCTGAATGTTGCTTTAGCTGCAGGGCTTCCTGGCTTCTGGGAATCAAAAAAAAAAAAAAAAAGCCTGTCCTTATCTCTAAATGTATGTAGCTACCTTTGTGTCCTACCCTGCTGCATTTTGACAGCCACACTATACACGTGAAAACACTCAGCAATCACCAGCAGCAAAGATTTTTTTTGTGAGAGTGACTCGTGCTTGGAATGAGCAAGTGCTGTTAATTATTCATCACTCGTTAGTCTCTTGTTTAGCAAATTTCAGTCACATTGCTGGGGATCAGAAATGCAACCCAGGGGGCTCAAAGGTACGTAATGAACAGCAAACAGCTCTTGGGATCAGCCAGGCAGGCAGCCATGAGGTTGAAATTTGCTTGGGCGAAGAATTCAGAAAATAACACTCACCAGCATCGCCACCAGCTGATCAACATTAGAGTGGCAAGCACAAGAACAAAAAACGGCTGAAATTTCCAGCCATCTAAATCCTGTGAGGGATCTGACACATATGGATGCACCCGAAGCCTGCAGTGGCATCTGTGATGCTCACACAGTGAGGACGGGAGGGAGATGCTCCAGCACACCTCGCTCGCACCGTGAAAACGTCTGTCTGCCCACACTGATGTATTTCTAACCATCTCGATGAAGCTGCAGTAGGGACAGGGCCTTCATGTTTTGGTCCCCGCTATACGGTGGGATCCCAGTCTACAACTGAGACTGCCAAATGCAGTAACAAGAGAGGTAGGTAGCAGGCAGGCAATTTCTGCTCTTCGTGACGCACAGAGCCCATGCACTGACCTATAGCGGAGCTATTATGAACCAGCTTGAGTGAAACCCCAGACTGTCAGAGTAAATAGCCCATAGAACACAGCAAGCTTTCTGTGCCTACCAGATTTGCCCTCAAGCTTGATGGTCTCCTTGACATATCCGAGGCTGGCCTCAACTTTCCCAGTATAGGACTGCAGCTGGCAGGAGCCGGCAAGATTGATGGTCCAGCTCCCAGGAGTAGAGGTCTTCACTGTGATGGCCAGTTCAAGGGGATTGCCAGGATACAAAGCTTCTTTATTGGTTATCTCAAGCTGGAGCCCAGTCTTGGAGATCGCCTCATGCAGGACCCTAGGCTCAGGGGCCATGTCACCCATGGGCACAGCTGAAGCAAAGCGTGCACGAGGTATCATTCCTGAAGGGCGTATGAAGGAAGAAGCTTTCTGCATGGCCTCTCTTTCCTCTCTGGAGCCTGGATGAAGAAAAAAGATGGGTGATGATAGCTGTATCTCAGTCTCCTCATCCAGAGCCACCTTGCCTTTATTTATGCTTCTGCTGCTGAGCAGAGAGGATGTCAGGGCACCTCCAGCCTCTGCTCAGGAGACCCTCTTGGTTTACACTACCACCGGACCTAACTGAGAACAAGTCCTATGAGGAGAGGCTGAGGGAACTGGGGTTGTTTAGCCTGGAGAAAAGGAGCCTCAGGGGAGACCTTATCGCTCTCTACAACTACCTGAAAAGAGGTTGTAGCGAGGTGGGTGCCGGTCTCTTCTCCCAAGTAACAAGCGCTAGGACAAGAGGAAACGGCCTCAAGTTGTGCCAGGGGAGGCTTAGATTGGAGATGGGGAAAAATTTCTTCACCAAAAGGGTTCTCAAGCATCGGAACAGGCTGCCCAGGGAAGTGGTTGAGTCACCATCCCTGGAGGTATTGAAAAGACCCGTAGATGTGGTGCTGCGGGACATGGTGTAGTGGTGGACTTGGCGGTGTTAGGTTGACGGTTGATGATCTTAAGTGTCTTTTCCAACCTAAATGATTCTATGATTCTAACTGTAGCATTTTGGACTGGAAGAATATCCTGAAGGAGACACTTTTAGAGGATGGATGCTTTTAAATTTTTCAGCCTAAGATTTTCCCGCTCCTCACTGGGAAGGGTTTAACAGTCTAGCACAACATGTCTGGATCTGAGAACTGTGGGGAGGGAATGTGGGGTTTTTTTGTTTCCAATATGGTCTGGGGAATGGAAAGACAAAAAGAAGAAGAATGAAAAAATGAAACAACGGTGAGTCCGACCACTAGGTTGGTCACTCAGCCCATGTCTTTCACGGCCTGCAAACTTCATAGAACCATAGAATCATAGAATGGTTTGGATTGGAAGGGACCTTTAAAGGTCATCTAGTCCAACCCCCCTGCCATGGGCAGGGACATCTTCAATTAAATCAGGTTGCTCAGAGCCCCGTCCAACCTGGCCTTGAATGTTTCCAGGGATGGGGCACCCACCACCTCTCTGGGCAACCTGTGCCAGTGTTTCACCACCCTCAGTGTAAAAAATTTCTTCCTTATATCTAGTCTAAATCTACCCCCCCTTCATTTAAAGCCATTGCTTTAAACTTGCTTGCACCCGTCCCTAAAGAGCAGCCTATAGATGTCACTGCAGGCATGAAGATGCCCAGGAGCAGCGCTGCATCCCACAGGTCTCCAGGCCTTACACAGGGTTTGCCACTGCAGCTACCTCTGCGGTTTTCTCCTGGAGAAAACACACGTTGTGGGGTGACCTACTCGGCCAGGGGGTCTCCTCTTTGGCACTGCTTTAGAGGATGGGGGCAGTCACCTTCAGGGTACTTGTACTGCGCAGTGATGTCTTCCCGCTTGTTCTGCCCCACGGCTTTTGTGCTTATGTTCATGCCGATGCCTTGGGTCTCCGTGCTAATCCTGATGTACTTATCCCTGCCGTTCTCTTTCTTGACGACCCAGTAGACTTTGTCAGCATTCACTTCCGCATACAGAAACTTGCTGTCGAAGGGCAAATACACATCTCCATCTCGGATAGCCTTCAGCGGGCATGGACCACACTGGAAAATACCTAGAAAGCGCATTCAACACCATTTGCTTTTCCAAATATGAGCAGAGCCTCTAATTTTTGTTCCTCCCTCAGACCCATCCAAGCAGGAATCTGTGGCCATGGTAGTTGACTCTTGGTAGTAAATATTCCTCCAACTCAGTGATGAACTCCAAAAGCCCCCATTTATCCCATAGCTGTTTTGGCTTTTTTATAGATGACCAAGGTCTGGTAAGAGCTTTTAGGTGTTTCCCCTCACTTAATTTTAAGGCTTGAAAGTCATGGCTCGGTGATGGAGTCAACCGAGTCTAGCCACCTGTGTTTGATCTCCTGGCAGTAGCCCACTTTCTGAACAGCCTTGAGGATTAATGTTTTCTTTCCTGCCTCTAAATTCCTTGCATCTGTGCAGGGAGGGTAGTCATCGATTTTGGCAGTCACTACTCTCATTTACCAATGAACGGACTCATGACTTCCTCAGAAAAGCTCTGCGGAAAGCATCTTTACTGGGGACAGCTGTGGCACCTCTTACTACAAACTGCTTTGAGTCCTCAACTTCACCAAAGAAATCAGAGGATGGTGGTAAGAGAAATTAGCTCTGATTTCCAGCTGTGCGCTCTAACCTCTGAAATGACATTCATGTCCCCACAGCATCCTACAAGGTTGGTTTTCCACCTGCCGAGAAATGCCATTCCTCCTGTCCCAGGCTGAGACAGCAGGAGTGAGATGTCCGGCTTTAGGGTGTCACTGCCCAAGTGTGTGAAGATGTGCATGGGGAGTACGTACTTTGCTGACTGGGGACCATGGCTTTCATACAAAATGTCCCTGCCTCCCTTGGGAGTTGCAGAAGAGCCTTTTGAGGCAAATCCTACCTTGACTTTGTTCCTGAGGGGTTGAATCGATTGCCTGCCAGCCGTCAAACCCTGCTGGCAGGTCCGTCCGCTTCATCCAGACGTCGTTCCACACGTGGAAGTTCCTGCATGCATTTGGGTTGGAAAGAAAAGGAGTGAGCTGTTACAGCCAGAAAAGTCACGATCTCCTCTCTTAATCCTTAAGTAAGGGCAGGTTTAATGGGGATTTGCGTGTAACCCTGTGAAACCCCAGGCTTCTCTCTTTCCCAGGCAGCAAACCCGAAGCAGTAGGGAAATTCTCAAAGGAAAGGATGT
>NW_008825495.1:1164688-1176471 GCF_000699105.1 Pygoscelis adeliae | reverse complement strand
CCAGGGAAGTGGTTGAGTCACCATCCCTGGAGGTATTGAAAAGACCCGTAGATGTGGTGCTGCGGGACATGGTGTAGTGGTGGACTTGGCGGTGTTAGGTTGACGGTTGATGATCTTAAGTGTCTTTTCCAACCTAAATGATTCTATGATTCTAACTGTAGCATTTTGGACTGGAAGAATATCCTGAAGGAGACACTTTTAGAGGATGGATGCTTTTAAATTTTTCAGCCTAAGATTTTCCCGCTCCTCACTGGGAAGGGTTTAACAGTCTAGCACAACATGTCTGGATCTGAGAACTGTGGGGAGGGAATGTGGGGTTTTTTTGTTTCCAATATGGTCTGGGGAATGGAAAGACAAAAAGAAGAAGAATGAAAAAATGAAACAACGGTGAGTCCGACCACTAGGTTGGTCACTCAGCCCATGTCTTTCACGGCCTGCAAACTTCATAGAACCATAGAATCATAGAATGGTTTGGATTGGAAGGGACCTTTAAAGGTCATCTAGTCCAACCCCCCTGCCATGGGCAGGGACATCTTCAACTAGATCAGGTTGCTCAGAGCCCCGTCCAACCTGGCCTTGAATGTTTCCAGGGATGGGGCACCCACCACCTCTCTGGGCAACCTGTGCCAGTGTTTCACCACCCTCAGTGTAAAAAATTTCTTCCTTATATCTAGTCTAAATCTACCCCCCCTTCATTTAAAGCCATTGCTTTAAACTTGCTTGCACCCGTCCCTAAAGAGCAGCCTATAGATGTCACTGCAGGCATGAAGATGCCCAGGAGCAGCGCTGCATCCCACAGGTCTCCAGGCCTTACACAGGGTTTGCCACTGCAGCTACCTCTGCGGTTTTCTCCTGGAGAAAACACACGTTGTGGGGTGACCTACTCGGCCAGGGGGTCTCCTCTTTGGCACTGCTTTAGAGGATGGGGGCAGTCACCTTCAGGGTACTTGTACTGCGCAGTGATGTCTTCCCGCTTGTTCTGCCCCACGGCTTTTGTGCTTATGTTCATGCCGATGCCTTGGGTCTCCGTGCTAATCCTGATGTACTTATTCCTGCCGTTCTCTTTCTTGACGACCCAGTAGACTTTGTCAGCATTCACTTCCGCATACAGAAACTTGCTGTCGAAGGGCAAATACACATCTCCATCTCGGATAGCCTTCAGCGGGCATGGACCACACTGGAAAATACCTAGAAAGCGCATTCAACACCATTTGCTTTTCCAAATATGAGCAGAGCCTCTAATTTTTGTTCCTCCCTCAGACCCATCCAAGCAGGAATCTGTGGCCATGGTAGTTGACTCTTGGTAGTAAATATTCTTCCAACTCAGTGATGAACTCCAAAAGCCCCCATTTATCCCATAGCTGTTTTGGCTTTTTTATAGATGACCAAGGTCTGGTAAGAGCTTTTAGGTGTTTCCCCTCACTTAATTTTAAGGCTTGAAAGTCATGGCTCGGTGATGGAGTCAACCGAGTCTAGCCACCTGTGTTTGATCTCCTGGCAGTAGCCCACTTTCTGAACAGCCTTGAGGATTAATGTTTTCTTTCCTGCCTCTAAATTCCTTGCATCTGTGCAGGGAGGGTAGTCATCGATTTTGGCAGTCACTACTCTCATTTACCAATGAACGGACTCATGACTTCCTCAGAAAAGCTCTGCGGAAAGCATCTTTACTGGGGACAGCTGTGGCACCTCTTACTACAAACTGCTTTGAGTCCTCAACTTCACCAAAGAAATCAGAGGATGGTGGTAAGAGAAATTAGCTCTGATTTCCAGCTGTGCGCTCTAACCTCTGAAATGACATTCATGTCCCCACAGCATCCTACAAGGTTGGTTTTCCACCTGCCGAGAAATGCCATTCCTCCTGTCCCAGGCTGAGACAGCAGGAGTGAGATGTCCGGCTTTAGGGTGTCACTGCCCAAGTGTGTGAAGATGTGCATGGGGAGTACGTACTTTGCTGACTGGGGACCATGGCTTTCATACAAAATGTCCCTGCCTCCCTTGGGAGTTGCAGAAGAGCCTTTTGAGGCAAATCCTACCTTGACTTTGTTCCTGAGGGGTTGAATCGATTGCCTGCCAGCCGTCAAACCCTGCTGGCAGGTCCGTCCGCTTCATCCAGACGTCGTTCCACACGTGGAAGTTCCTGCATGCATTTGGGTTGGAAAGAAAAGGAGTGAGCTGTTACAGCCAGAAAAGTCACGATCTCCTCTCTTAATCCTTAAGTAAGGGCAGGTTTAATGGGGATTTGCGTGTAACCCTGTGAAACCCCAGGCTTCTCTCTTTCCCAGGCAGCAAACCCGAAGCAGTAGGGAAATTCTCAAAGGAAAGGATGTTGGCACTGGGAAACGCGATGCTGCGGGGTGGCATGGGGGGTAGGAAGCGTTAGCCCTCCCCTTGGCAGTACCAGATGGAGTCCAGGGACATCGAGTTCAGTTTTTCTCCTAATTCATTCAGGTAAATGTCAACTCTCAGGTTCTCCTCCGTATCGTGTGCCGAGCTGAAGTTAGTCACACAGCGGGATGGGATCCCCAAGCAGCGCATGACTACAGCACAGATAGACAAAACACAGGGTCACAAAATCACTCAGGTTGGTGGGCGTCCCTGGGGATGGTCTCGTCCGACCCCTCTGCCCACCCAGGGTCCTCTAGAGCAGATGCCCAAGACTGTGTCCAGACAGCTTTTGATTATCTCCAAGGATGGAGACTCCACAGCCTCTCTGGGCAACCTGTGCCAGTGCTCCATCACCCTCACAATGAAAAAAGCTTTTTTCCCATGTTCAGACAGAACCTCCCGTGTTTCAGGTTGTGCCCACCACCTCTGGTCCTGTCACTGGGCACCACTGAGAAGAGCCTGGCTCTGTTTGCCCCACTCCCTCCCGTCGGGCATTTATACACATGGATAAGACCCCCTGAGCCTTCTCTTCTCCCAGCTGAGCAGTCCCGACTCCCTCAGCCTCTCCTTACGTGACAGACCCTGCCACCTCCAGCACTCAGCGGCACAGTAATTTGGCTTACTTGCACAGTAATTAGGATATCAGAGAAGGGAGACAGTTCAGTGTTTACCTGTAGTGAGGACTCCTGAGAAGACCCAACATTGACCATAACAGACTGGCTTCTTCGTTTTGTAATACTTTTGCAAAATTGAGACGCTCCCAATCCAATCCGTAGGGCAGGTCCCGTTGCTGTAATTCCCTGACCAGTTCCCCATCAGGACACCGCGGTCATCGTTGGCATTAACCTGTGGCCACACACACATGCAAAGGAGAAAAATACAGGGATGAGGCTGAATGAGGCTTAAACCCCAGGGTCTCTGCCCACCCTGTGGCTCCCCAGGTGCTCCACAGCCCGGTGCCACCCAGTGAGGCTGCCGGTGCTGGCTGGGGGCTTCCCTGGTTGGAAACCCTCCACCTGGATATCTAGAAGTAGGTGGCACCGCTGCTCGGTGCAGCTGAAATGCACTCTGCATCTTGCATCTTAAACCCCAGGGCTCCAAGAAGTGTCCCACCACAGAGAGCAGCTGCCCCCCGAAACACAACCCTTGTGTTGGCCCTACCAATGCAGCTGCTGAGGAAGGACAACCGGTAGGTTGTCAGCGGCAAGCTTTGGAGATGGGGAGATGCTGTATTTCGCTCGCCTCTTGCCTCCACCCAAAATGCCTCTGGCTCTTTCTTTGCAGTTTCCCAAAGGAACCCATTTCAGATGCATCCCAAATTGGTGTTCAGGGCCCCGGGGAAAGAAGAGCAAGTAAGAAGGAGGAGGGAAAGCTGGAGGGGCAAAGCACTTCTCCAAGAGAGACATACCAAAGCGGACATAGCTCTGGACACAAACACAGGATCCGTTCTATTGCTCAGCTTGAGTTTACTTTTGTCCAGCAGATACATGCAGGCGTCCAAGACAAATTCCTCAAACTGTTTTGGAGAGAAAGTGGAGACATTTTTATACGCCACTCTAAAACAGAATTTGCTCAATCACTACGAAGTCTGTCTAAAAGTACTTTGAAGAAACTGTCTGACTAGTCCTAACTTCTAAACTTCCTCATGATGAATTGTCGAGCCTACGGGGCTTCCCAAAGCTGTTCTCTCCAAAGAAGGGCTTAAACAAAAACCCAACTTGGAAGACAAAAGTCTGTCTCATGTGTCTTGCAAACACAGTTGGAACCTGACCCAACAATCTTTACTCTTGTGAGTAGTCCTAAGTCACCTACGTCAGCCTGCAGCCCTGCAAATTACTCACAAGAGTAATGAAAATTTGAGAGTGCTACGGATACTCAGTTTATTAACATAGGTACAAAATGAACCCTAGGGGAAAAAAAAAGGTACATAAATGCAGATTATTACAGCAAAAGAGTCCTAATTAGCAATTGCTGAAAAAGCTCCCCGAGGTCCAATTCACAGAGATGTCAAACATCTGATCCAACAAAGCTTGGCAGAATATCAATTCTCTTCGCTTAATGGCAGAATAAATATTAGGATAGGAACAGCCCTGTGGACAATGCCCTTTGGCCCCTTCATGGAAAAGGCATCAGCAAGAGCACTTTTGCTGGGCTATCTGTATCTTGCAGCTTGAAATTGCAGACTTATAAAACAAACTAAAAACAAAAAAGAAAACAAAAAAAAGGAAAAAAAAACAGATTCCAACATATTTTGGTGGGGAGGTCTGTCTGGATAGGGTGCAGGATGCTCTGGGTGCCTGTGTGCTTTCTACAGGGTGCAAATAAACCTGCTCTGGCATCCATCTCTTATCTCTAGCCCAAGCAAGTCTCTTGTTCCGCTCCACTGGAGTTATCTCAAAGGCAGCGTGGAGGAGCACCCTTCCTGAGGGGGCGGACTGATTGTGTCCTGCACCCAACAGTTCACCTCGCAGTCGGTGAAGGCAACACTTGAACAATGACAACCTCTGCCAGTGCTTTTCCCCTATTTTTCCCTGATCATGATGCAATAGGTAAATAATCAGATGTTTTTTTTTCCCCTGTCAGCCCTCTCCGCGGCTCACGAGCTGGTTGCCAATGGCTGCTGTGTTGCACGAGAGCAGGGAGGACTCCTTAGGGGAATCTTTTCAACCAGAAATGCTCCACCCCCGATTTCCACCTCCTTTGCCCTGGCAAAGGCAGGAAATCAGGTCTCGTGATCTGATTATAAACATGCCATTAAACCCCGCTCTAAAGCTGTGGCTAGGGAAAACACTTAAGTACGCAGATTACTCTAAGCAGGTCAGCCTTCCCAGTGAAGCTGGCAGGATTATTCAAGCGCTTTGAGCTACTCATGGGCTTAAACTGTTTTTAGGTCTGATCCATTGAAACGAACGCCTAAGGGAGAAAGAGCAGGTAAGGGTAATAACGCTAACAAGACAGCTGTGTTTTACCTGCCCAAAATTCCAGGGTCTACCGTATATGTTGTATGCAGACCCAACATAGATGTAGCCTGTATCGTTGAGTACATACTCCTTTCTCTGCGCCTCATCAGCCAGGAAGACGACATCATCTGGAACAAAAAACCCCTCAGATGTTAGGTGGTTTCCACACACGCTATACAAAGTTTTCCTTGGAAAGCTAAACTGGGGGAACCTGGTGGTCTGTAACATTCACACCAAATGATGACCATGCAGCACTCACATTTTTTTTCCTATCGTGGAAGAATTTCCTGTAAGACTAAGCTTTATTTTACTCCTACAGGTCTGTTGCTATATGACCACTGTTTTATTTTAGTGAAACGCTTCTTTCTGAACAAACACTTTAGTGGACTAGGTAGATAGCAGAGATAACTGGGGGACTGATGCCAACCAACAACACATTTTTTTGTCTGTTTTTTTTTTTTTAATCTCGATTTTAAGCCAACCCAGTCATCTCAGTTCACCTTTGCAGTGGCCCAGGTAAACAGCAAGGGGTGACACAGAGGTGCAAACAGAGGTGATGGAGAGATGCCCCTTAACCCGGCACTGGGGCCTCCTCAGCAAGGAGCTGGCTCATTGCTATTGCCCAGCTTCCTGCTGGCTCCATGAGAATGCTGCTTGTGGTGTTTTAGGGACAAAAAGCAATGTATGTGGGAAAGAGAGGAGGAAAAATGTGAGGAAAAGCTCCCCCAGGGACAATCCCTGGGACCAGTAATTATCACCCCTGGCTGCAGGACCACTCACCTTCGCACCAAGGATTGAACAAAAGGTAGACAGCATTGTTTTGGGGCCTGTAAATGTTAGTCCCGGTCTTCACGTTCAGGATGTATCTTCCCACCGTGGCCCTGGGCGAGCTGATGACAGACAGCAGGCACTGGGGAGGCAAGAAGGAGACGGCATGATGGACCCTTCACCATGGCCAGAGGCACGGCACAAGTACAGCATGAGCACCGAAGGTGGTGGCCACGGGAATGTGTGTGGGGGAAGAGGGATGGGGCGCATCCTGCGTGCGCAGTGGAGCAGCAATGAATTAAACAGGGCAAGGCTGCTGCCCACCTAAAATTACAGGGCTAAGGGAAAGCAGGACGGGGGTATGAGGATTTGCTCTGTCACTACCAGTGGGCTCAGTGTTGCTGCCCTCCACCATTGCCCCGTGTGGGAGCATGGCCTGCAGGTTCTACCTCTTTGCCGCTGTTCTTGATGATGGAGATTTGCCACCCGCTGGGGTCCTGCTCCCGCCTTGGGTTCAGCGATATCAGGGTCCACCTGATTTTCATTGGCTTTTCGCCTGGAAACAAACCCAACACGAGATGTGGGAGGGTTGCACATGTCTACAATGACCGCACAGTGCTGGGCAGCAGGAACAGGCAGCCAGAGGCTGCCAGGGCTCTCCTGCTTTGCCCAACAGCCGCAGAGGGGGGACCCACTTACCGATGCCAAAATGCAGCGCCAGCTTGTCGGCAACATCCAACTCCCTGCTGAAGCTGAGCTGGAGCTGAAAGGCCTGCCCGCGCCGCACCACCAGGCTCTCCGTGTGGTACGCATCCGTGTGGTGCAGGCGGGAGTTCTGGCTCTTGAGAAAGTCAATCCCAGTGACCTCCAGATCAGTCCCTGGAAAGCCGTTAGCAGAGAGGGAGAAAGAAAAAAAGAAAAGGGGGTTGATGGCAAATTGCTCAGTAAAGACAGTTTTCTTCTTCTCAGTGGAGCCCTGTGGGTCATCAAAACATCTAAGTGTCCAGTGGTCTAGCACATCACACCAAGGATGGCCAAAGCTAATGGATGGTACAACAGTTTATATATATATTAAAAAAAATATAGTACAGTATCATATCGTATCGTATCTTATAACATAATATATAAAATATATTATTAATATAATACTATAAATACTTAGTATATGTATATAGAGGTATATAGAGAGTCATATTGCTGGGGTGGGTTACAGAGGCTGGTGATGGTGAGCGTGCTGCAGCAATCCACCCGGAGCAGGGATGAGTGCCTGTCTTGCCCTCTGACTATTCGGCCCCAGGTTGCTGCAGCATGCCTCTGCCTCCCTCCCTTGCCACCCAGGGAGTCTGAGGGATGTTTGACCTCTGAGGTGGCCCTGGGTGAGTGGGGAATGAGCAGCTTGAGGGAGGTAGCAGCAGTAGGAGACATAGTGTGAGGATTTCTGCCCTTGCCGGCAGCCAGGCATCCAGCTGGCATCCCAGCATCTCTGCATGTAGGCAGCTGCCCACCGCGTGCCCTTGGGGATGCTTCAGCAGCAGCCAAAAGGCTGCGAATGGGATCTCACTGGTTTGGAAATCCACGTCTGCTGGGCCACTGCCTGCCCTTGCACGCTGCCAGCTGGCTGGGGGGCTAGCAGCCACGAGCCAGCTCCGCAGCCTGCCACGGGCCAGGAAGATGGCATGACTGCAAGTTTTGTTGCAATACTGAAAGTCTTGCTTCTGCAGAAGTCTTGCTTCCCCCTTGAAAGTGGAGTGGGGACAGCACATCCGCATCCCATCCCCACAGCTGCTGCGGGGCAGCTCTGCTCCCCTGAACGTCTCACACAGGAGCCCACAAAGGTCTTGACTGCTGCAACATCCCCATGGGCAGCACCCATGGTCCTGCCATGTCTCTGAGCCCTCTCCTCCTTGCCCCCATCTGCCCAGCTGCTTTGCTGGTGGCCCCTTGTCAAAGCCAAGGCTGTGTGACAGCAACTCCCGTTTGCTGCATGCCTGTGCCTTGCTGAGCACATCGTGCATCAGCTTCTTGAGTATTACAAATGTTTCTTTGTTATTGCAGGTATTAAACAACAGTAGTAGTAGTAATAGTAGCAGTAGCAGTAGTAGTAGTAGTAGCAGTAGTAGTAATATGGACAGGTGAAGAAAGCGCTGCTTGCCAAGGCACATTCAGAGGTGATGCTCCCAGGCGGTCCCCAGCTAGCATAGGGCAGCTTAAACCTCACTGTTGGGATTTTATCTCAGGAGATCTCTCTCTGGTCAAAGACTAGCCTTATATTAGCATGAACACATCCTTCATGTTATCAAATAATAATTAACAGTAGCTTTAATTGCTCCTTACAAAACATAGCATACACAGTCAAGCTGGAATTGAACCAAATGTGCTGAAATTCAGCTCCCCTCAATTGCTGAGATCCCCAGTGTCTCTGGGATGCCATGAGCCTGGGAAATGGGACTCTTCAGGACTCTGAAGCTGATTCTTTGTATTTTCCCCTCAAAAATTAGTCCCAAATAATGTCACGAGTGCCATTAATCAACCTCTTATGGAAGTCTGCATATGTGAATCTTTGCAAGTTGTTTTTTTTTCCCAAGGACTTGGTTTCTCCTACATCCCAAGTACCAAAGGAAGGTCTGGGTCCAGGAGCCAGCTCTGCTGCAGAGATGCTGCCCACCTGGGGGGATGCTAAACATGGGGGGCAGTGCTCTGCCCCCCTTCACGCCAACTGGTGCTTTTGCCGTTTGACTTCAGCACAGCTTTAGACTCCAGCAAGAGTCCCTGCCAGGTGCCCCTCTCCCATTCATTCCCAACACAGCAGTTGATTTTGTAGGACACAGCATTTAAAATCACCGTCTCAGGGGCTCCTCTCCCCTCCTGCAACTCCGGATGGGAGCACGCCTGGGAAAAGGGCTTGGGGCTGTGGCATAGGAATGAAGCTTCGAGAGGCATAACTCGGTGCTACGTTTGAGCGAAGAGTGAAGCCTTTGAGCAAAGCTTGAGCAAAGAGAAAGCCCTCAGCTTTCAGTAAAGAGCTGGAGATTTGGGGGTCACTGTGTCAGGCTTTGGCAGGCTGCCCAGGCGTGACAGGGAAAGCCGGAGCATGCCAGAACATGGCCCAGCTATATTTCTTTGGAAGTGTCTAACCTGTCTTGTACGTGCCCACTAATACCCTTAAAGGATAAATTCTGCGTAAACAGTAGGGAATAACAGTATCTGAAGCACTTGGCTCATGAGTGATTCAGATGAAGATATGGGAGAGTCAAGAAATTTAAAACCACTTATGGTAACTTTGAACTTAGCAAGTCAAAGGTATAATGGTTGAAGGGATTAGTTCACAAAATGTTTTGACAGATTTGTATGGTACTGCGCAACTATGCTAACTGGACTATTGACAAGAGCCATCCCTAACATCGAAGAGGCTGAAAGCTGCTGGTAGCTGCTGTGGCATGAGAGATGCCACAGGCAGGGCCGGATCCAGGGCAGGCTGAAATCGGTGGCACGCTTCCCACTGTGACCTTGTGCTGGGCAGTGACTGCAGCCTTCAGTAAACTGAACCGACTGCCCATGGATCCCCACAAGATTACTACCTCCATTTATTTCTTTTTAGTAACTATATAAACCATGTTTATCTTAACTACATAACAGTTATCAGTGGTAGAGCAAATAGACTTAAAATTGACCATCATCTTTCATTAACTGATTTCATTTTTGAGTGCTTTTGTTTGTTTGCTGCCTTCCAGATGCCAACCTCGGGCTGATGTTTTCTACAATGGGGGGTGGGGGGGGGGGGGGTATGTGTGTGTATATGTCAAAAAAATTCAGCTGAAATTGCTTAAACCTCTCGAAAAGGATGAAGGGGAAGTAAGTCTTCCTCAGCATTAACAAATCTGCAGTCACCAAAGTTGCTTGACCTTGTTCATTATGGAAACCCTGGTGCCGGGCTGAGAAGCTACCAGAAAACAGCCCTGGTGATGGGAGAGGGCTTTGGAGGGATGGGGGAGCTGAATGCGTAGGATGGCTGTGGGAAAGGGCCCTGGGGAATCCGTCCTTCTAGCATTTCCTAATTTAGGGACTGCATTTCCATCCCCTGATTCTGGACATCGCCAATGTTGAGGATGCACAGAGAAAAATCACAGAGAACAGCTGCCTTGGAATATGCCCTGACAGTGCAGAGCACGGTGCCAAAGACCTGTCCTTGGGAGCACTGCCCGCCAGTTGCGCTGCACTTCTGTGCAAACACACACCATGATATCCAGCTGGTGCGGTGTCCTGCAGCAAGAAATGCCATGGAGTGAATTGGGGGCGCGCCCATCGCCGTGTCCGAGGGGGCTTGGCCACAGCCTGCCCTCCCTGGGCAGCCCCCGTGTGCCACTTTTGGCTTCCCGCTCTGCCTCCTGGCCAGGATGGGGCCGGGTGCCAGCACGCCCTGTACTCAGCTGCCTGCAGGCGCTGCAGTTTGCCAACACAGGAATGAATGATATATAGCAGAGCTAGGAATGCCAAGAATGCGCCCGCTCATGGGATGGAGGCTCAAGCTGCAAGAGGCAGCTCCTATCTGCGCTTGCTCCTGGGGCAGGCCAGAAGCAAACCCAAATCCTGCCAGTTAACATTTTCCTTTTCTTAGAAGAAATTTCAAGACAGTATTTTTATTTTTATCTCCTAGTTCCATGATTTATCCCTTCTAGAGCTCCTTCCTACACTAACCCGCTGGCCCATCGCATGCTACCTTCCTGGGAAGACATTCAGAGCTTTGAGAGCACAGCAATCACCCAGAACAAAAGTTGGGACATGAGGGCTTTGCACTGGTAAGGATCTGGGGCCTTTTTTCCATGAGGACGAGGTGATGAGGTTTAAAAAATATATTAACACGGAGCAGAGTGTTTATAGCATGCCTGGCTTCAGTGGGAATAAGGGCTGATGAGAAGGACAGGAGGGAAGTGGAATGAGAACTGTAGCTTTGCAAGAGAGCAAAATTTGGACGCCTGCATTTACTCCTCATCCTTGCCCAACCTCCAGCAAACACTCTCTCACATCCCAGAGATGTGAGATCACATCCCAAAGATGCTGCTGTCTGAGACTTCCCAGAAAATTTCAGGTCATCCACATCCAGAGTACGGAGGTGTGAAACGGAGAGGCTCAAAGTGGTGTCAGGACACCCTTCCCCTCATGATGGCCGTGGAGACCTACTCCCATCTCCGCTGCAGGCACCACCCAGGCCGCACACACAACTGCTCAGCTATGCCCCAAACCCCAGGGGTTTGGGGCATCCTGGGGTTGGGCTGGCCGCAGGAGCGGTGGGGGACTGACTCAGGCACCTTTCGAGGCAGGTGCAGGATCTTCTGACAATAGGGCAGGCAGGATGGCCATGGGATGGAGCTCAAGTCCAAATAAATCCCTTTTTCAGTTATTTTGAAACTTCCGTCAGATGGTGTCAGCGATCACTAAAGAGCAATAATCTACACAATTAAGTAGCCTGAAAGAAATTCATTTCACCTTGACACAGAACAAGTTCAGAAAAGCTGTGTTTCTTTCCTGTTATCACCAATAGAACCAGATGTCTACAGATTGATGAAAAATGGGTTGCATTTTTTAGCTGGTTTACTGATCTGTCAAAACCAGAATTTGCGCAGCCAGAGCAAACCTATCCCCTGTGAGCAGCGGTGGCACCGAAACATCTTT
>NW_008825495.1:1162577-1164670 GCF_000699105.1 Pygoscelis adeliae | reverse complement strand
CTTTCCCTAAGGTGTCACCCACAGCGGTCAGAGGGGTGAGAAACCATCCACCTCCGCTGGAGCTGCCATCCTCCCTGCAGGAGACCTGTCAAACTGCACATCTAACATAGGCTATCATATCGAGCGTTAAAAACTCACCAGCGTTATTGCTCATGGTTCTTGTCGGTGTTTCGACCCGAGGTGCCTGCGATGCCAGCAGCTTCTGAGCTCCTGAGTAGCCTCTGCCACTTGCTTCTGAGCATGGAGAAGGAAGACGGGCTGCCCTTTTTATCAGTCTCACTCTGAGGTGTCAGCAGGTCCACTGCCAAGGGGTGGTGTTTAGGGAAAGGAAGTTCCCGTGGAAAAAAAATAAATGACTACAACTCCCTCTGCACACAGTCAGACCATGAAAAACAGCAAAACTTAAATCCCAACTCACATGGAAGGTGGATTTGCACAATCAGATGACAAGTGGACAGACCCTTCATTGACAAACACTGACAAACAGGCTAGATGAGTAACAAGAATGCACCTATGCCCTAATATCCAGGTTACCGGGACTGCAACTCAAGGGCTAACTTTACAAGGCAGCCCACAAACATTTAATCCTTAGGAAAACGGAGTTCCTCATTAGGACCAGTGTGACTTTCTTTGAAGTTAATGAGATTTTTATCATCATGTTTGGGACAGAAACACTTGAAGCTGTGGGCTAAAATCCAGTGTTTACACACGTGGGTTGGAAAGCCCAAGGATCCTGGTGCTGGCCCCCTTCCCGCAGGGTCAGGCAGATAGCCCAGTGGGAGCACTGGGTGGGAAAGAGGAGAAACAGGCCGTGTCCAGGAGGAACAAGAAATGTGGTGGATCAGGAGCCATTCGGTGGCTGCTCTTTGCTGACAGCTGTACCAAAGGCCTCTCTGGCCAGGAGGTGGCTGGACCCCATGTGCCCCACTGCCACCCTGGTCCTTGGGGTGACCAAAGATGGAGAGATGAGTCTACCCCATGGACGGGAGAGCTGGTGGCACAGGCCAACAGTGACATGGGCACAGTGGCCAGAAAAAGATACAAACATATCCCCAAATACCCAAAAGTGAAGAGGCAGCTCAGCTGCGGGAGCAGCCTCAGCCCCCCGATGCCTCCCTTCATGGCAGCAGCCCAGGGTCCAGCAAGGTAGGACTCAGTCTGCAAGGCTGGCGCATCTAAATAAGATCTCCCTAAACAAGATCTCCCTGTGGAAGCCTTCAAAGGCACTGACTTTTCTCCATCAATTCAGGTAGCTAGGTGTTTACTTTAGGAGGACTGTTTCATTTGGTGCTGAAATGTCTGTGCAACTAGGTGCTGAGTCAGCAGATCCCACCCTTCGGGCATGTCACTGCTGGTTGGCAGGTGTACATTGGGTGTCCTTACTTGAGAACATGACTAGCGCATCCCAGGGTACCGAGGGTTCAGTACACATCTATAATCTCACAGGACATCTGTATGAATATCTGAACCACCACCATTTTTAGTAGACGGAACATCACTCACCATTCAGCACCACACAATGTGCTGGGAAGTACATATTTCACTGTTGAAAAAAACACTACAACCCCAATTTACCTTTCAGCGTTGCTCTTACTCCGCATTTCTTTCCTCCTGGAAGGTGAGACATTTTTGTTTAGAACCAGCATGGGATGAAGTAAAGTATACATGGAATGTCGGTACAATAACATAACCAATAATACATGTAATCTGAACATTTACGATGTATATTACTGGTTTCTACTTAATTGCAGCAACAGAGCAATCCATTTCATCTGAAGCACTGAGAGTAGCTTTCTAATCCAGTCTCAACCTGTTATATATGTATATATCATTCCATGCTTGGTTGGAGGCAGCTTAAATTGTGTTGACGCAGTAGTCCTACAGCAAAACCTACAGATTTTTGCAAACAGGAATGGGTTGATGTTGGTAATGGTTTGCTCCTGAAAAAATTCTATATAGGGTCAGCGGTGGAGGCGGGGCATGTATTCACCAGGGACAGTCACATTTCCAGTCCTATAGGGTTTTGCAAAAAGCTGATTTCAACAGCGTGCATGTTCTGACGCTCACTTTGAACTTCAGAGTTCAAGGAAAGA
>NW_008825495.1:1161851-1162320 GCF_000699105.1 Pygoscelis adeliae | reverse complement strand
TGTAGAAGTTAGATGGGTGTGGGTTCTGCCCTGCCATGAACCTACTTCATATTCGTAGGTGGTTGACCATATCACTGTCTACAGAAATTTTTGGTTTATGCCAGTAGACAGAATCTAGCTTTCAGTTCTCCTTTTACTTTGTGCAGCCTGCTCCCTTTTCCTTTTTCTATGCACTGGTAGTATCTCAATTCAAGGGAACTAAACTTGGCATATGGTACAATGCCCCGACATGAGCTTCCTCCCCTGACTCGTACAAGTTTGTCCTGACAGGAAAGGCCATTTAACTGTTAATACCCACTGAGACAGTGTTGGCAAGGTCTGAGAAAAGGGATTTCAACTTAAACTGCAGGAATGTTTTTCAAAGACATGGTTTCAGCTTGTTTCATGTTGTCAGCAGGTGATCTCTGTCCTTCCTACAGGCAAATCTCCTTTTGTCTTTGCTGGCCAGAGTGGCCAGAGGCTGGGGCTG
>NW_008825495.1:1160772-1161839 GCF_000699105.1 Pygoscelis adeliae | reverse complement strand
TTTTTTCCTCCTCCTTGGTGAAGCTATGAAAAATACCAGCCCTTCTGAATTTTTTTTCCCAAATAGTTACAACAGTTAATCACTTTAATCCGTCTCGTAAAAGTACACTTTTCTAATTAGGAGAAGCAGGAGATGATGTCATTTTCACAGGCAGTCTCCAGCCTATTACCAGTAACTTCAGCAACTCACTTCCCAGATTGTAAAACCAGACATCAGAGGCTATCAGCCTTACCTGCATCTATCTCCTGCAAGGTAAGTCACCTTATTAGTTGGCATAAGAAGGTAATAAAACACTAACAAATCAAATCAGAATTGCCCGGTGGCTGCTCCCCTATTTACAGGCTTGCCCTTTGTCCCAGGTTTATTTTATTTTGTGTATCAAAAATGACAAGAACAAGTCAAACTTCCAGAGCATGACCACAGATGACGATGCCAAGTAGGAATGACATGAAGCACAACCCAGTCTTTATCTTTACAGTTTTATTCACTTGCAACCCCACGTCTAGTTACGGAGCAGTTGCCTTTTATAATAGTAATTTCATAGATTTTCATAGAATACCAGGTTGGAAGGGACCTCAAGGATCATCTGGTCCAACCTTTCTTGGCAAAAGCACGGTCTAGACAAGCTGGCCCAGCACCCTGTCCAGCTGAATCTTAAAAGTGTCCAATGTTGGGGAATCCATCACTTCCCTGGGGAGATTATTCCAATGGCTGATTGTTCTCATTGTGGAAAACTTTCCTCTTGTGCCCAGTCGGAATCTCCCCAGGAGTAACTTGTACCCATTACCCCTTGTCTTTTCCATGTGACTCCTTGTAAAAAGGGAGTCTCCATCTTCTTTGTAGCCACCCTTTAAATACTGGAACACGGTGATAAGGTCTCCCCTAAGCCTTCTTTTCTCAAGGCTGAACAAACCCAGTTCTCTCAGCCTTTCCTCCTATGGCAGGCTTCCCAGTCCTTTGATCATCTTTGTGGCCCTTCTCTGGACCCTCTCCAGCCTGTCCACATCTTTTTCGCATAGCAGGGACCAAAACTGAACACAGTATTCCAGGTGTGGCCTGACAAGCGC
>NW_008825495.1:1152350-1160452 GCF_000699105.1 Pygoscelis adeliae | reverse complement strand
GCACTTGTGACAGGTTGCCAGTTTGAAAAGGAGCTATTTCCCACCACCCTCTGGGTGCGGCCTGTCAGCCAGTTGCCCACCCACCGCACAGACCGCTTGTCTAGACCGTAACGCATCAGTTTCTCTAGGAGGAGGCTGTGGGAAACCATATCGAAAGCCTTGGAGAAATCCAGGTAGACGATGTCCACCGCTCGCCCCACATCAACCAAGCAGGTTACTTTGTTGTAGAAGGTGATCAGGTCTGTCAAGCACGATTTGTCCTTGGTGAATCTGTGCTGGCTTTTCCCAATCACATGCTTCATTTGACTTGTGACAGCCCCCAGGAGGATTCATTCCATAACATTCCAAGGGACTGAAGTAAGACTGATGGGCCTATAATTTCCTGGATCCTCCTTTAAGCCCTTCTTGTAAATGGGGGTGACATTAGCCTTCTTCCAGTCTTCTGGAATGTCCCCCGATCTCCACTTTTCAAAGATTATGGAGAGTGGCCTTGCAACGATGTCAGCCAGCTCTCTTAACACCCTTGGGTGTTAATGTAATGTACTGACCTCCATTTTTTATAACCATCTAAGGCTTCACGTTGCTTCTGTTTTGTCTTTTTTTTTAATATGTCCAGTCAGAGTAAGACTCAAAATAAAACACAGATCAAAAGCACCACAGGTTTCCTTTTCAGCACTCTGGAAAGGTGAACTAATCCTTCCAGTTGCCCTGCAAAGTTTCTCCAAGGTGCCAAGGGGTGAGCAGTGCATCTGCCAAGGTACACATACATACAGCCCATGTCTGGGTCCTGAGTATCACCACGGTGAGGAGGTGCCTTCCACTGACCACAGCTGGACTGCTCCCACATGTACCATCTAGTACGTGTTGAGTCCTTTCTGAATCACAGCCTAAGGAACGGTAAGTAATGAGATGTCTTGGGGGGTTAAAAAGAAAAAAACGCACAGACAGAGAACAGCCGAGGGTCTGGTCCATCTCTTTTGAGCTGGACCTTACTCGAGGTGCTACGTTAGCCCTCCCCTCACCATTTCATTACGCTTGTATCTTGGACATTAAGAATTTCCTAGTAGTGACACGCATCTCATCCAGGTAATGACCCCGACATGTTGTGCAGCTGTTACTCTGAAAGGAGTGTTGATCTGATCACTTCTCACTCATGTACACCAACCATGGGCCGTGACAGTGGCCTGTCAGCTACACCCCGAGGGCATCCCATGTTCCCAGCAGACAGATTCTCTTCTAATCTTACATGAGCCAACTTGTGGCAGGCAATCAGATGTCAGGGGTTGACGCAAAATGGCCAAGCCCACATCTTAACTGATGCCAAGTCATCTGGCCTGAGCCACCTGGTAATGAGTTTCTCACTGGCAAATACCAGAGAAGTAATTGATGCCAATAAAATTATTACAGAAATTCCATTGTTTCCTTCTCACTTGTCGTGGTTTAACCTCAGTTGGCAACTGAGCACCACACAGCTGCTTGCTCACTCCGCCCCCGCCGCCCCGGTGGGATGGGGGAGAGAATTGGAAGAGTAGAAGTGAGAAAAACTTGTGGGTTGAGATAAAAACAGTTTAATAATTGAAATAAAATAACAATAATAACAATAATAATGATGATGGTGATGATGATGTAATAATAAGAATATACAAAGCAAGTGATGCACAGATGCACAGCGCAATTGCTCACCACCCACCAACTGACGCCCAGCCGGTCCCTGAGCTTTGGGTCAGCTGTCCTGGCTGTGCCCCCTCCCAGCTTCTTGTGCACCCCCAGCCTTCTCAGTTGGTAGACCATGGGAAGCTGAAAAGTCCTTGGCTAGTGTAAGCATTACCTAGCAACAACTAAAACATCGGTGTGTTACCAACATTGTTCTCATCCTAAATCCAAAACACAGCACTGTACCAGCTACTAGGAAGGAAATTAACTCTATCCCTGCTGAAAACAGGACAGCACTGAACCTTGAAAGAGGGGTTTTGGACCTAAAGTTAAGGATGTAGGTGACTGACTAGCTTTGGGCATTTACCTCCAGAAGGAATGAAAACCATATTGCTCTGTGCCCAACCCAGCACCACCCAGGGAGTCTGCTCCTGAATAAGGCAAAGACAAAGATAAAACAGAGACCACAACTACACCTATACCAAATGTAGGCTTATGGCCTTCTGATCCTTACTCAGGCAAAACACTCTTGTGTAGCACTTTCCCTGCTCTGAAAGAGAAGTCCTATGGTCATCACAGGAAAGTGAGGTTTTAGGCCAGGCCATCTTGGAAAAATACAGAGCTGCTTTAACAGCAACCAAAAATGCTATAATGTTAAAATATCTTTTCTGGTTATTTTTCAACATCCCTTTCTCCTTCCCTGGTTGAGATGCAAGAGGCAAAACTGCCAAATCAGTACAGATATAGGGAGCAACTATGTGAAAGGTTGAACTTGGGATTTCAGTACTATGACTGCTTGATCCTCAACTCTGGTACAACTGTTGCACTGGAAACACCGAAATAAGCATGCTCTATTTCTGAGAAGATTATATTATGTATTGGACTAAAATAACTCAGGGTAAGGTACTTCTGCTTCTCAGCAAAACACTTCCTCAGAATTTTGTACAAGAAATGACAAAAAAAGATCTCTCTCATGTCACTTCTTCCAGCCAGCAGCTTTCTTTTTAATAAAATTGCCTCCTTTTTGAACCCGAGGAACCTGCCAGCGTCTGCTGCACCTGGTGGGCAGGAGTTCCTCAGCTGAATGAAACACTGTAGGAGAAGGAAGGTTCTTTGGCGTTGAAGCTGCTGCTTGCTAGCTTCCCCTGAGGCCCCCATTCTTGTGGTAGAGGAGACAGTCAACAGCTATGCCAGCTTACTTTCTCCATGCAACTCACAGTCTTCTCAGGCCCCGTTACAAACCACCACTGTCTCTTTTCCACACTGAATGGTCCTAGCCTGCTAACTCCTTCCTCACACCTTCGTCCCACCCCACCAAGAGACCCAAGATGGGGACCCAAGGGTCCCAAGATGGGGACCCAAGATCGCCCCCGCCGTGCGATCCTGCAGCCCGCAGTGTGCGCTCGGAAAGGCTCCAACGGGGTGGGTGCAGTTACTCCAGGGCTGTATCTATCTACCTTACTGCCACTGAACCATGAACTAGCTTCGAGTGTGCATGTATGACCACATTGACTGATTGCAGTGTGGACACATATCCACAGACTACACCTAAAGCAAACAATATGAAAAGGTATGAGGAAAAATAAAGCAAAAGAGGGCTGCAAAAAAAAAAAATGGTAAGGCCAAGGAAATTAATAGCACAAATATTGAATCAGGGATGAAATAGTTTATCCATATATTAAAAACAGCTTCAGAAAACAAGGAAAATACTGACAGAATACCTTCCCACCTATAGGGTATGTGTTTGGTTGAACATGTCTAAATGGGAAAACAGAAACTTGCATGCCAGTGTCTTCAAGTAACATTTCTTTCTGCAGGGGTGGTGTGGCAGCTTTTCCCATTTGTCTGTGTGGGTGTGCGTGTGTCTATATACATATAGATGTACACAACCCACAAACTACAGGTCAGATCATGCCATGCCACGTCCCCACCAGCCAGCAGCGCGACTGCAATCCCTATGTGATGGGAAGGGAGAACCTTCCTAGACCAGTAGGACTGGCAGGAAGGAGCCGGTCCTGCTCAGCGCTGGAGACCTGGCTCACATGCCGCATGGGAGAGAACCCAAAGCACGGCAGGTGCAAAGGCTTTGGCCCACCCCTGGACACGTGGATGTCACATGCGGTAGCCTCCTTGGTACGGTGAGATTGACCGAGGGCAAGGATCTGTGGTTATTTGTCCTGAAAAGCAACCAAGCCAGCATACTCTTGCTCACCCCTCTTCGCAGCATCCAGGCCATTGCCCTTCACAGCAGCATGAGATGCTCTCACCTTGCGGACAGATGGAGTAGCTCCATGCCCACCAGCGTTTCTTAGGAAGCGTTTTTGTGCAGTGCTGGTTCCTGGCAGAGCCATGCCTGTGAGTTGCCTAACTCAGGAATGTCTTGAAGGGAATGAGTCATTCAAAATACATGAATTGGATATCCTTATCTGGATAAGGAAACAGTCACTTAGCAGTGGGAAATGTCACATCTGTAATGCCTCATCCTTCCCTGGGGCACTGCTCATTTCTCCCCAAGCGTTGCCTTAACTTACTGAAAGCAATTAGGTTTGAAGCCCTGGCTGATGGTCAGACTGTGCACACACCCCAAGAGCAGGTCACGGTGCCAAGCAGAGTTGTTCAACTCTTACCTCTTGCTACAAAAACGAAAAGGCTCCACTTTTGTCAGGGGAGGAGGTGAGCTGCTCACACGGCCAAGCCCCAGCCCCAACTTGCACAGGCAGGGTGAAACCCCAGCCTGTAGCAGCCTCTGAGCCAAGCAAGATTGAGCAATGGGTTCAAAATGTACGTGCCTCCAAAAAGCAGTGGTACCATCTGCCACACCCCACTTACTACCACTTTTTTTTTCTCTTTCCAAGTCCCAAGGCACAACCTGTGCCTGTTGCCTCTTCTTGTTCTGGCCATTTCTACGGAACGGAGCTTGGCTCCGTTGCCTCTGTAACTCCTCTCCAAGCACGTGTCGGCTGCTATCAGGTCAGTCTGAGCCTCTCTATCTCCAACAAGCCCACGTCCCTCAGCCTCTCCTTGTAGGCCCCTGCCATCTTGGAATCCTTCTGCCAGATGAGTTTCCCAACACCCTCTTGGGGTCCAGTGCTGGAAACAACATCCCAGGTACAGCCATTGACTACATCAGGGCCCTGAGGGCACCGCTGGGACTGACTGTCCCTGCCCGGCCCCTGGGGCCTCCCCCCGACCATGCCCATGGCCCAGGACCCCCTTTCAGATTTTACAGGCAAATCGCTGACCTCTTTTGGGGTGTTAAAGTATCTAGAAACAGACTTGCCTTAGAAAGGGCACTGAAACACCTAGCCCAACAACCATCTTCCACCTGAAGCCAGGTGTTGCTTTGCAGTCTAAAATACTTTGTTTCTTCCTCAGGACCACATTTTCAGAAATGTTGTCTTCTTGCAATCCTTCCCTTTAAAAAGTGACATGGCGCAACACCCCCCACACTTGATTTTTAGAGGCAAACTCCTGGCTCTCCTGGGAAGGCTTTTACCACTGACTTGAGCTCACCCCAGACTTTTCTCCCAAGACCAAGCGAGCTGCAGGCACCGTGTGGTTTGCTGTGGACAAGTGCCCACCCTGCACAACTCCCCTCTGCAGCTCTCAAACCCCCAAAATGAAGGCTTGCTGCTGCTCTTCTGCAGAAGGTGAGCAGAGCACCTGGCACCACAAACACATCAGGATTAGTACCCATTTATTCTTAACTTCATGTTTTTTCTGTGACAGCCAAGGTCAGAGCCTTGGCACCACTCTTTTGGCAGTTAAGCAACTATGACTTCCTTCTTCCCTCACCACTTGCAATATTTTAGGGGAATTAAGTGTGTGTGAAACACCCTTGCAATGTCATCAGTATTTAAGGTCTCTGAAGGGTCAACACAGGGCACTGAATGAAATTCCTTGGAAATTTTAAATATACCAAACTTGGCAGAATAATCTACCAAACTTATTTATTGCATCTACTTCTACTACTTACCACCTGGGCAAACATATTGTCCTTCAAGTTATTTTGATATATGCTGTGACCGAGATGTTGTACAAACCTTCCAAGTGTCAGTGGCTCCGTGTGTCCTGGTCGTGTGGTGCTCAGTTGCCGACTGAGGTTAAACCACAACACTGTGTCAATGACAACAGGGACATTTCTCAGGTTTCCTGTGTAGTTCCTTATCTAATCAGTCAAACTACGCTTTGAAGTTCAACTGCAACTATAATTTCATTTGGCTTTGTTCCTTGTAAAGTTATACAAGGTATTATTTACCTCAGAATTTAATACTCTTGGACCTTGTTTATACAACAGATTTTTCAAAATGCTTCCCACCATTAATTCAAGAATACTTACTTCAGTCTTCACGAGCGACATTGTGAGCCTTGCTGTTAACCATGCACCTGCTGCTTCTACTGTTAAAGCGTGACATGGTATAGCCCTGCTTAAGGAAAATCTGATGAACAGGATGCTGAAAAATTAGGGTTGTGTTTGAGAATAAGAGGAAGGTGAGAAAGACTCATTACAGCCAATGCCTGGGACATGTGCAAACAAAAGTGTATTTCGCTGGAATTTGAGCGGAAATGTGTGCCCGAGACTCTTCTCTAAAAATACCTCAGCTCAAGTGTGCAAAAACTCCACGCAAGCACACTACTGTAGTTCCCGCATAAGGATAACCCACCTTCTGCCCTGGTAAATCAAGGTCTTATGGTTGGCCATGATCTTCAGCCACCTTACAAGGTCTACCACATTTGAACTCTTCAAACACAGCTCGCTCATTAGTCTCACATCAATTTTTTGTGTGCGTGTGGTCTAAAATATCTGTAAATATTAAATTTCAGCCACTGAGCTTTGGACAGTGTTTTAATTTGGTTATGCCGGCACCACTTTTTGAGATCACCTCCAGCTGCGTTTTGGATGACCACACATGCTGACAAGCAACACCAGCAGATATGGGCCAAACCCTGTGTACATGGAGGGGAGGGATTCTGCCAAAAAATGCACCCTGCTCAGCAATCTGTTCCTTCCACAGGAATTGGAGGAAAACTCACTTCCGTTCCCAACTTCAAGTATTTATGACAGCGAATTTACAGCCCTAGTTTATGTTCTTCCTCCTTTAAAGTGAGCAACACCAAGTAAAACACTGCCCACACTTTCTGCACATATGCAAACATCTCCTAGACCTTGACTTCCAACAATGACTGTAATAAAGAAATGTCAGTTTTGAGATAGTCCATGTTAAAAAACTTTCCAAAAGGTTTGTTAGGAGGAGGGGCAACAGCCAAATTAACCAGAGAGGAGAGAGTCTGGTCCTTCTGCCGTTTGCACAAAGGCAGCAATGGCTTACAGCTGGCTGAGAGTTAATAACAAAGACAAACAAATCAGGCTTGCAGCCTTCATTATTTCTCCATCATGTACAAAGGTCCAAGGAGACTTGATGTATTTAGAAATACATAGTTCCCGGTTGTCATCTCCAAAGACCTATGAGGGATGCTGGGTCACTGCATCAAGTCCCAGCTTCCCAGGCAGCCAGATGTGTCTCGCTCTTTCTATCTGTGCTGCTACCCAAAGAGCTCCCCAGGTGCAAAGACCATGTTGGTAAGGAGGAAAGGCACTTGGAGCACTCTGCCCTCTTCCCCACCACATAGGCAGCTCCTCTCTTTGGAGCGGAAGACTTATGAACCCACTGAGGGGAGAGGGAAAGGCCTTGTCCCTCTTGGGACACGGCTGCCTGATGTGATGAGTTAGACCCTCTTGAAGCAGGGGACCTGGAGCAAACAGCTCCTGGCCTATTCTGGGGGACACCGACTTTTCGTCTTTCCGATATGAAGAAGGAAAAGGCACGAACCCAACTCCAGTGGCATTTCCACCCACAAGTCCATTTTTACGCTCCTGCTGGACATGGCGCAGATCTGCCAGTCATGACAAACCTGACAGGTTCTCATATGGAGGCTCACAGAAATGTGTCCTTAGGTTTGCTGCACATGCAACAACCGTGACTCACTTTCTGTGGTTACAAGACACAGACAACCTGGCAAGCCCAGAGCAAACAAGTGATATTACCAGCATGACACATACATTTATAGGCATCATTATATTTTTCGATTAGGATCGCAACTAAAAAATTTCCAAGTAAAAGAGGATGTGTGGGCATGGGAAAGAAGTTGGTATCTTAGAAAAGATGATTCCTGACACATGCACTGTGTCGACAGGCATCTCATCCTGACCACTGAGTAATCACTGACCCATGATTTAGTAGATGTGTGGGTACCAGTGATCTGGTTGATTACATCGCACGAATGGAAATCAGCATCATCCAGAGTTGTAAAAAAAAAGTTGCTTGAGAAACTCCATTTTACCAAACGTTAAAGCGATTGCCAACTTAAGCGGGGGGATGGGGATGTGTTGAACATGGACACTCTCAGTGAAAGCAGCTGCCTGTTCACATGCAGCCTGTTGTATTCTC
>NW_008825495.1:1145335-1152279 GCF_000699105.1 Pygoscelis adeliae | reverse complement strand
AAACCCAGCCTGGTTAAAACTTTAAAGGAAAGAGCAGCAATTTTACAGTGAGTAACATGTCAGGAATGGGTAAGTGCGAATTACGGGCATCCGATACAAATGGCAAGTGAAAAGGTGTATGTGAGTGATAGGGGAAGCTGAAGGAATTAATGAAAGGCTCCACAGCTTTGCAGACAGTGGAAGCTTAGGGCACGCATGGGGCCATTTCAAGAGGCAGAGAGGCAAGTCAGTAACAGCACAGCAGAAATATCAGCTGCCTTCAGTGTCTACTTCTGATTGCTTTTCTATTTCGGGATAGGTCCTCTTATGGAAAAGTACTGATGCACGGGCACCTTCCACAGCCACCACGTTTACTTTCAGCCTTCTCCAAACCGGGAAAGCTCTGCAGCCACAGGGTGTGAAGAGGAGGAGCGGCTGATAAGCCTCTGGCCCTGATTTCCACAATACTGACTCAGCGGACCAGCTCCCTCTGAGGCTGCTGCTGCCACCACACCACTGCTGGCCTGCCAGGAAAGATGCGACTGGCGTGACTTTGCAAGTTGGCAGATCCACAGGTGAGTAGGGGCTAGCAGGTCCATGGCCAGAGGCAGGCTGGCGAGGGGCAAGGGGTGGCAAGGTGCCGTGCCCCCTCCGGCAGCCATCACGCCTCCTTCTTCTCCGCCGTGAGCTGCGCCAGCCGGGGTGCAGCTGTGTGCAGCAGCATGAGGCCGCAGAGCATCACGGCGAGGCCGACCCACCACAGAGGTGTCCACGTCTCCCCGAAGAGAAGCTTGCCCAGGATGGCCTGAAGGAAAAGGCAGAGACAAAGCTTTGCTGGGCCAAGCTGCCCCAAAGCCTCCTGCGCTGCCAGAGCTGCGGGGACTTCTGCTGGGAGAGCCGGTCCTGGAAAAAACCTGCTTGAGGAAACTCCTGCTGGGACCACCAAGAGAAACGGCTGCTGGCGGTGACGCCAGTGACAACCTACGCTACCATCCAGCCTAGAAGCACAGATTGCGGTCCCAAAACAGGATTTTGGCAGACATGCGTGTGCTTTGCTGCCTTCCCAGCACCTCTTGGGAGCCAAATGACCAGTTGACCAGGCAACTCCAGTCGATAAAAAAAGGGGCCCCACTGACTTGAGTTTTGGATACCACCATGAGCTGGCTGTGAGTTGTTGGAGCACAGAAACAAGGTGGACAGCTGCTGAGAAAAGCGAGCAGAAAAAACGCGCAGGTCAAAAATGCTCTTGCTGACACTACAGGCAGCGTGTCTTCACATCCAGCTAGGGTGGCTTTGGCTTGTCACAGGTGAGGTGTTGCAAAGGAAAAGCAAAACAAAGCAAAGCTCCTAGCTCCGGCTCTCACTGGCAATTAGAAAAGTTCGGTAATCTGTACAGCTGCTGCAAGGCACTGCACTGGGCAGCAGCGCCCTTCCTCCTGCACCACCCAGAGAAACCCTACAGCCTCTGCAATGAACAACAGGCAGAGCAGCTGAGGCCCGATACAATAATTTCACGTCTGCCTGTAACTCTCCCTTTGCAGCCAGCAATGCCAGTCATGCTGGGAGGTGAGCTATGACCAGTCACGTCCAGTGTGACCGTTCCCACATCGCTGTGCTCCTCCAGGCTTCAGCGCCTGTGGAAGGGATCTACTCACCGAAGAGATGAAGTTGGAGGCTGTTGTCGTCACAGAGGCAGTGGCTGAGGAAGAGGAGAGCCTCAGGGCTTTTGCAAAGACCGTCCACATCACTGCATTGCATGCAAACACCAAGCCAAAACAGCCAATGCGAAGCAGCACAGGCAGCTGTAGGACGAAAGGGAAAACCCTATGTATTTTCACTGACTGCTCATTCACCCTCACTGTTTCACGGGCACTTTGGAGCAAAACCTAACAGCATAGGCTGGTATTACATGAAGATGAATATACCAAATCGCAGAAGGAACCAGAAGTGAGGAAACAGCCCTGGATGGAGCATGACCCTGGCACGTCCTGCTGCGAGTCCAGGCTCAGACCACAAGCTGAGAAGTGCCAGGACGGTGTACAGCAGCTGCCATGCCAGAAGTCAAACCCCAGAAAGCTCTCAAGCTTTTGACATGGTGCACGTGCAACCCAGTGAAGTGTCCTTCACTCATCGCTAGATGTATGGAAAAGGGTAGAATTCAGCCCTGCCAGGGAGGAACGCTGAAACTGTACGTGCTGGCGCTGCGTGTGGTCCAGGACCCATCGGTTGTGAATTCAGGCTGAGACCAGTGTGGTCCCAAACGACTGGCCCTCACCACCTCCCATGACCTGGCCTGCCTTACTGCTGCAGTGAGGGCAGAGCAGAGTCCTCTGGGAGGAAAGTGAAAGCTGAGGGGCTTTGTGCCTTATTTTGCAGGCTCGCTGGAGAGCAGGTTTACCGAGAACTCTGTGCTCCAGTGTTTAGTGGCAACAAAACCACCTCTGAATTCAAGGGCCTTCAAGGCCAACTAGGTTCTCAAGAAAGATCTCCCTCCTTAGACAACCTGACAAGACATGTAACAGCCTCAGTCTGAAAAAAGGGCAGAGTTTCACCTAAAAAGCCTTCACCATTCACAGTCTCCCCCCACACCCATAGTTTTAGCTCCTGCAGCCATCTCCCTAGCCCCTGGGTGTCATGTACTTGACACGAAGACACCAAGGGAGGAAACCACAGGCAGAATGACTCTGACAACACTCAGGGACCACATGAGGGCAAGGGAAAGCAAGGCTTTGTCTAAGCCCGTAGTGATCATGCCTTCATGGCCCATCACCTCTCTCAATCCATGGTGGGCCCCATCTTGAAGCAGACAGAAATGTAGGTATGAAACCGCCAAAAAACACAGCCGCGAGGTGGCACCTGCCCTGCGGGAACAGCTGTACTGCAGCCCCCTGCCAGTCGCCCAAATCAATGGGGGTCACCAACCGTGCTCTGCTCCCACTCAGAAGACATTATTAACCACAAACTAGGGGAGGGCACAGGGATTTCTGAAGCAAGTGATGTAGCAAGTACAAAGCTAAAAGGGAAGGGCCGTAAAGCAAATCCCTGGTCGATGGGCTGGTGCAAGCTCTCTGAGGCTAGCCCCATCACAGAGAGGGACAGTTCAGGTGTTCAGCCTTGTTTTGCCCCACTTGCGGCAAAGGTCTCCAACTTCATCAGGGCAACAGTAAATGATCCAAAATGATTCCCACCAGTGAAGCACTTTGCTTTCCCACCACTGCCACAGCAAACTCTGCAGAGAGGGATAAGAGGGACAACCATACCCAGCTGCTACTGGCCTTCTTTAGAAGAAACCTGCTGCCATATTACGGCTCACTGTGGGGTGAGGTTTGCCTCCTGGCTTCACCCTCTGCCTGTGTGACTAGACAGTTTTACCTTGCTCAGGGCAGCTGTGTACATCCACATACGCCTCTAGTGGGTTGGCAGACTTGGGAGTAAAGAGATGAGAGGGGAAAACAATTCTCCGTGTTTCACCTAAATTCAGCATATTATTTCCGGATCAGAGCGAGCCTACTGAGGTACGCTGCTAGGAAAAAGGGCCTTAAGAAAAAGAGATTTTGTTACTGCCTTTAACCACGTGCCCAAGGGTATAGAGACGATAGAGCCCAGGCTCTTCTCCAAGGTGTGCTGGGATACGACAAGAGGCAGCAAGTAAAGATTAGAACAAGTGAAGTGTTGGATCTGATACAAGGAAAAACAAAGGTGATCAAACACTGGAACAGAGGTCATGGGCTCTCCAACCTTGGGCATATTAAAAACTTGACTGGAGAAGGTCATGAGCAACCTGTTGCAGGGCAGGGGTTGGACTAGAGACCTCCGGAGGTCCTGCCTGACTTTAATTAGTCTGTGAGTCTATCAGTGGTGGAGCAAAGCTGGTTCCCACCATCACAGCAGTTATGCTACCTTCAAAAGTGACCCTGAACCCCTGTGTTCTTCTTCTGATCATCTTCTACTGCAGAGCCAGGGACATCAGCTGCAGTGTGCTCTGGAGGTGGCACATGCCCAGCAGGAAGGTTTTCCAGAAACATCAAGTCCCTCTGCGTCCTGGGCAGAGGAGTGGTCGTTGCAATGGCACAGAGGCAGAAAGATAGGAACATCCCCAAGTGTTCCCCACAAGGAAGGAGGGAGGTATAAATTCCTCCCTTGCAAAGGGCTCAGCCGAGCCAGCCCAGTGAGTCAAGGATTACTGTTCTGATTGCTTTTCTAAGAGGAGATTAATTTCAGTGTACATTTCAGATAATCCAGAATCACTCCTGAAGTGGCAGAAGTAATTTTAGATGAAGTTTGGCAGGGGAGAGGGGAAAGTAAAGGAAAACTTTTGTTCCGAGTGAAATGACCCCTCCTGGTCAGGCCACTCTCAGGCTGGGCCACCACAAAACCTCCTTCTGGCTGAGAAATCCATCTTTGTGCTGCCACCAAGTATCCTGCTACCCTACGTCATAATCTCTTAGAAGTGTCAACACACTTTTAACATTTGCTGCTGCTTTCCATGCTGCACAAGTGATGGCTGCTCTCAGACATATTTTCAGAATTCTGTAGTTCTTCCTCAAACACAGAACTCCTTGAATTTCTGTCACCTTGTGGCTGCTCTGCAGAAATGCCTTTGTAGCAAGCGTGCAGGATTCAAACTGCGAGCCCTCTGAAACACTTAAGCATCTACGGTCCTGCGGAATTTAAGCTACTAGGAAGACTATGGCATTTACTTAAAACTCGGTTAGTTTTACAGCTAAACTGATTAATTTAGTTCATAGTTATCACCTAGAATGAACCTGAAAGAAGTAACTGAAGGAACCAATTTGTCCAGAAAAAAGAAACACAATCACAGAATCACAGCATAGTTGAGGTTGGAAGGGACCTCTGGAGATCACCTAGTCCAACCCATGCTCCTAGAGCAGGTTGCCCAGGACCATGTCTAGATGGCTTCTGAGTATCTCCAAGGATGGAGACTCCACCACCTCCCTGGGCAACCTGTGCCAGTGCTCGGTCACCCTCACAGTGAAAAAGTGTTTCCTGGTGTTCAGGGGGAACCTCCTGAGCGTCAGTTTGTGCCCGTCGCCTCTGGTCCTGTCACTGGGCCCGGCTCCGTCCTCTGTGTGCCCTCCCTTCAGGTATTTATACACATTGATGAGGTCCCCCCGAGCCTTCTCTTCTCCAGGCTGAGCAGTCCCAGCTCTCTCAGCCCCTCCTCACAGGAGAGATGCTCCGGTCCCTTCATCACCTGTGTGGCCCTTTGCTGGACTCTCGCCAGTAGCTCCATCTCTTTTTTATATTGGGGAGCCCAGCACTGGACACGGTGCTCCAGGTCTGGCCTCACCAGTGCGGAGTAGAGGGGAAGGATCACCTCCCTCGACCTGCTGGCAACACTCCATCTCAATGACACGACACTTTGTCATAGCAACAAAAAAACCCCAACAAACGGGCAGTATTTCTAAAAATTTCAAAGGAGAAAAATACTCAGAAAAGATACTGTCAACATTTTCAGTAATTCCGCGCTCTGCTTTTCTGTCAGTGCTGAGCACAATCTTTTTTTTGGGGGGATCGGGAACAGCATCACAATTTAAAATTTTTGATTCTTCTTCCTGACATCCTTTCTGATATATTGGAAAGGATCAACAGGATTGGTGAGTACGGAGTTTTTGCTTTTTTAACCACCTCTAATAATCACACAAATCGATTTTATTTTGTCCTGATGCAAGGCTGGGTTTTCTTCAGATCTAGTTTCTTTTGTGGGTTCTCCTTTGGATTTGAAGTCCAAATGCACATTTTCCGTATGAGTAACAACCCCTGCTCTATGCCGAAATGGGTCTCCCCAACGTGTTTTTATGATACGTGTATGCTGTCTACCTCAGCATCTCCCCAGTCACACTGCCTGTGCGAGAGTTCACCTCTGTAGGTAAGGGCACTGTATGCTCGAGGCGAGAGGCCAGCAGTCCCGTGTAACCTTAAGCACAGTGAGGTTTGAGAAACGCAACCGAGATAGAGATCACGGCACACAGACACCCAAGGAGAGCTCACCAGACGAGCACGCCGGCTGAGCAGCACAATGGAAATCAACCCCTCCATCCCTCCGCCCTTGTCACGAGTGAACAGAAATAGAACAAGAGCGGGAGAAGGGCAACGTTATCAGCAAAGCAGAGGGCTGAGAACAAGCGTTTGATACTCAAGCGTACTAGCATCCTGCTTTTAAAGTAAAACTGACATAAACCCACTGCAAATGGGCTTTCAGAGTTGGGTTTGGTTTCAGGCATTCCCACACCACGCCTGGTTGAAGAAACGTAAGGTATCTGCTGGCATCTTTTACATACCAGCAGACTTGCTGCAGTCTGCTTGCCGTCCCTTGACGTTGATACCCAATAAAAGAAATGCTAAGGAGACATACGGTTCTCTTTGTCGAAACAAAATAGCTAAATGTTCCGTGGATAGACTGGGCACTCCCCAGCTAAAAGGAAGCCTTGGAGCTCTGTGTACAGGGGTGGAATAGATAAGGAAGTCATGCTGAAATCAGCCAGCTAGTGCAGCTGGGCCAAAAGACAAACTGTGCAGGTGAAAAGACTGAGTTCAATTAGCGGACACGGTGAGGAAGACTATTGCCCACCACCAGAGGACCCTGAAAGACCACCAATGGACATAAGAGCGCATGCGTTAAAGACTTTTACATGTGTTAATGAGTTGCAGGAAATAACATGAATATGCTAATGAAATCTAATGAATATGTATATTCTGATTCTACATGACTCTGGTCATCGAGCGCTTCGGCGCACACATTAGGTGGAGCGATCCCCTGTGCGCCCGGCGCCGCAATAAAGAACGCCTGCCTTCTAAAACTCCAAACCGAGTCTTGGAGAGTTTTTCACCTGCCGACTTACGGTAACCCATTACCACAATGCATTCATTAGTCAACCCCCCAGCAGCTACAAGGCTAGGCTCCCTCAAGAGGCGAGTCACGGCTCGGCTCTCCGAGACCGCCC
>NW_008825495.1:1114779-1144893 GCF_000699105.1 Pygoscelis adeliae | reverse complement strand
AAGAAAAATGCAGGTGTGCAGTTCTCATTTATATACAAAGGCTTTATTTTTTAAAAAAGGATGGAGTATGAGAACAATGCGAGTCCTACCGTAGACATACCACACAGAGAAAGGCTGCCGAGTAAGCGGCGTGCAGCAGGGATCGCGCCTCCCCCAGCAGGGCGGGGCGGAACACCCTGCCTGCACGGGCATGGCCCAGGAACAGTCACAGCAAGGCGGGCAGGTGCTCCGAGGAACATCTGTAAACCTAGAACACGGCAATAACAAATAAAGCCCACAGGGGACAACAGCGTTGTGGTCCAAGGCAAACCCCTCTAGAGTGCTAGTAATCGTCGTTGGTTGCTTCTGATCTCCATTATCATTTGTCTACAGGAAAAACAAAACCGCCCCACTTTAAGGTCAATTTTTCCGCTTCTGTACTCCGCATCACAATCTGCAGGATTAGGCAACTTAAATCAATAGATAAGCTGGGGGAAATTCTTCTTCCCCTCAGCCAAATACTGAAGCAGCTCCCTAGGCATCCTGCCCTGCACCCGACACGCACCTTTCTCTTCGTGCCCTTTTGCCCCATCGCTTGTGGGCGAAGGTAGCATTGTACAAAGTAGCCAAAAATAGAATGATGGCATTACTGACCGTAAAAAAAAGCAGCTAAACACGCAAGTGTCTGATACTGGTATATAAATCAATGTTCTGTCTTCCACTAATAGAAGTTTCAGTTATTTGCAATTAACCTTAAGCGCGATTAAATGAACTTATGCTATACTCCTAAAATGTTCTGCCTATTTTCAGATCTTGTTTCTTAACATTTCTAACTTTTGTTTGATAAGAAAATGGTTGCAAAATACTTCAGAAGAATTTCCTACAATGCTAATATAGGAGTCTGCTGTAAGTTTATACTGAGAAAAAGTGTTTAAACAGTATTTTAATTTCAAATAGAGAAAGAAAAGAATACAAAGCCAAAAGATATTTATAGTACTATTTACAAGTCTATTACTAAATTCACATTTGTGCTTTATTAAACAAACTCCAATATGAAAAGTATTAAGCAACCCATAAGTATTAATGGTTAATAAATTTGACAAATTGATTTTAACGCAGTAAAAACACCCTATATTTAGCTTAAGAAAAAAAAAAAAAAGAAATTTAAAAAATTCGGCTCTGGTATAAAATGTAGCATTTCAGAAGAGGTAGGAACCTGAAGAATAAAAGCACAAAAGGCAACAAAAATCCAGGTGTGTTCCCAGTGAGAAAGCTTTTCCTTGGCAAGGTAAGAAAGTTTCAAGGAAGTATCTTCCAGCACTTACACAAAATCAGTTTTTGAAAAATTATAGGAAGGTCTTTGAAAGTTTCCCACTTAGCTGGAGTAAAATTCTTCACTAAAATTATTACCAGCAAAAACTCCAGGAACTAAAATACTTGATTGTTCCAGGACCACAGCAAAAGTCAAGTTTGACAACTGGCTTTTGCTTATTCTGTACACTTTAAAAATATGGCTCTGCAGTTTTATTTGTGTCATTGTAGCTGATCATGATGTCTACCTATGTCACATTTTTTTGATTCTTTCAAAAAAGCATTTTCAACTCGTAGTTTTTCAGTCTCCTGTAAAACAGAAAAAACATGGGTGTATTAAGGAAGTTATACTCGCTTATTTCATGTTTAGAAATAAGTGGTATCTACACTTGTTCAAGTGTTTTATACATTATGTACTTGAGGAAATAAAATGGGGTGATTCTTGTCTGGGGCCTGTGAGAAGACAGACCAGCCATGACCTATACAACTGCATAAAATCAGAGGAACCTATTAGTCTCCAACAGTAGGGCAAGAATTTTAGTTTTCATTCTCAAAGCTTAGCTCTCTTCTATGTCAGGCCATTACTTCAATCCGTATTCTACTCTGCCACTTACCTCAGTAAGTTTAGCGTAATCTTTCTTCAGTTTCACAAGATACTGAATCTTCTGGTTTAGGTTTTGATGCCCAAGTAATTTCCCGTTCTCCTCGGCAAGAGAGTCAACTTGCTTCCTCAGCAAGTCCATTTCCTGTAATTCACAAATAGGTTGTGCACCTCTTAACTGTAGCCTCCTCCTCTTTTCAGAAGAAATAGCTTCTTTAGAGCTATTAACATACTAACATTTAAATTTGTTATATGATGCAAGAGAGTTGGTTCATTCGGGAAATACATATTTGTTCTATGTCTCCTTAAAGAGAGAGGTACTCTCTCTTTGCCACAGGTAAATGTAGTACTACATCAGATCCCTCTAAAGGGCAAGAGCGTAATTTGATTTGTATTACGAATTGCAACAGTGATTTCTGTACCCAGAGTTCACTAGTGCAGGAAACAGCATTACAAATATAACTACGCTGCAAGACAAAACCTTTTCAGAGGCAGTCTTTGATGGCTAATTAATTCAGAATACTGTCCAATTAGCAACAGCTCTACCTCTGCTGAATAAGATTCTAAAGACAACAAAAAATTATACATATAGAACCTTTCCAATTCTGTCTCTCTCTTCATATGTTTCCTCCAGTTTTGATCTAATTTCTTCTTTTTCATGGAATGCTTTCAGCTCCAACGCTCTTGTTCGTTCCATCTCCAGAGTCATTTCAAGACAAGTATTTTCTTTGATTTTGAGGGTATTTTTGGTGTCTTCTAATCTGCCAATATAAAAGCGTCATATAATATTAAAAAACAACATAAATGGCATACAACTGAATTAGTAAGTCATCCTTGGACACGTAAGCAGACTCTTCTAAAAATACCCTTTTAAGACAATTTATTTTCCCTAGAATTCAGTGCTAACAGAAGGAAAAATTATATTCTGCGTCACAGCTCTTGAGTTTGATACAATATCTTAACTAGGCAGTGTTTTGGAGTTGCTCTTCTTTTTGCGAAGTACGCTGTTTCCATACAAGTCCACTCAGGGAAGAAAACAGAAGCTTCACCTACAAGAACACGAAGAATTAATCTAAGGCATGTAAATTTGCCAGATCAACTCAGCTGCTCTTCAAGTTTCCCCTAAATTGCTTCTTTGTACATGGCTTTTCCCCAGTAGCCTTGTTGCTCATAAACATCTCTGAACGGCTCAGAGATGGTCTGAGCTTGTTTGGCCGGACGAAGGACCACCACTTTGGATAGATGTCTCATCTGCTGAAAATGTTTTAATTTTATCAGGCTCACAGAATATTAAACCGTGCTGCCAAACTTAGCAGCCTGTCTACTGATTATATGAACTTCAGTAATTTTGCATATCTATTCAACTGTTGCATAAATTAAAATAGTTTTGTCAAAATATTAATAAAATAAAATTAAAATATTTTATGAAATATAAAATAAAAAATTAAAATTTTATAAAATATAAAATAAAATTAAAATATTTTTGTCATCAGTTGTGTTTCACTGAAGCCCGGTGTTTAAGACCTACTGTATGAAAACAGTATTCATTTGTTGCATTTGTCAAGACATTTTCTTGATGACAGAAGAATCTTTTTCATCTTTGTGCATTATTTGTTTGTATGAGACATTGTAACACTGTTACGAAGTGTATTTCAGAGACCAGACAGGTATGAAAAAACAATGCATTGAACAGCAAAATAACCCCTAATCAAGACTAAGGTTTCTGGAAAACTTAGTCTAAATTACTTTGAAATGACCGTGTTCATAAAAACTATCTTCATCCTTAAAAGAAGTTACTTACATAGAAACCATTCAATTAAATGTAAATAACTGAAATATTAGGAGATTCAGCCGCTATGAGCCCCTGAAGCAATACAGATTAGGAAGAGAGTAACAGGAGCAACATTTTCAAGCTAATTTTCATCTACTAATTCAGTATTTTATTTCTTGACTACTATCCATCCAAGGTGCAAGACACTTGAATTTCGAGGACTGCTTGCACAATAGTGCAAACACAATCTAGGAATCCTCTAACAATAAACAGTTTTCATTATTCAATCTGAAGCACAAAAAAATAAAATAGCATAAGAAAAAGCAAAGAATTAGATTAAGTTTAAAATTATAAAATATTTACTATATTAATATTTCAATTTAATTTGAAAAGGAATGTGCCTAGAAGTCACTGACTATAAAAGAATTCAAAACATAGATAATCTTAAACAATTCAAAATGTCCCTTCCAATTTAAGTTTTTCTATGGTTCCACCTATTTCAGAGTATTTTATATAAAGCTACCCTTTTAGAAAATATAGTAATAGGTGCTACTACCACCTACTGATGAGAAAGAGTTAGAACTCAATGTGTTTTGGGGAACTGTAAACAACATTTCTGAACTACATCTTTTATAGTTTCAGATCTTGGACTTCTATTGCTTAAATACACCTTTTTGGTATTAATGAGTTGAATACAAGTCTCCAACTCAATGAACAATATTAAACTTACTCTGCTTTGATTTTCAGCATCTCCTCCATTGCTTTATTCTGTAAAAGGTCAAAATATTAGTTACATTCATAATGTTTAATATACATACCCACATATATATATATGCAAAATTATTTGTCACTTAACTGATGCCAAGTATCTCATTTCAGATCCTACCAAAATCATCCTACTGCCCAGTAACTCACATCTCTAACATTCACTATAAGCTCATCTCTTTGCTATATGCATGTATTTCCAATTTCGTGCCAGCACAAATGACCCACAGCAATATCTCTGCCCATTCATACACAGCAGAGCTCTGGCAGGGGGTTCTTCTCTCTGGGAGATCCGTGGCAACCTCCGTTGCGACAAACTTCCCTTTGGCAGAGCCTTGACATAGCAAGTGACACAGTCTTCGCTTTCCAGCTCTGTGGAGATGAGTCAGATTTAGTGGTCTGAATCTGGTTTTGCTTATTGTGTGATCTGACACCCAGTTCACTGGTGTTAGACCAAGACAGAAACCTTAAGAGGTAAGTATCAGGCTCTGTTATCTGTTAGAATTCACTAGAAATCAGTGTTTGTTTCACTGCCATGAAACAGAAGAAAACGTGTTAATATTTCATAGCAGGGAACTAGCAACTGACTGCTACATGAAAAGGGTGATATACCTTGGCCAGTCGTTCTGCAGCAATCTCATCCTCTTTTTCTTTGAGGTACTGAACATCAGGATGTTTCTGATCACTAGGAAATACAAGAATGAGGAAAGTTTCTCACAGAGCAAACCAGTTGTAAAAACATCTTACCCAGATTAAACCAGTAAATGTCTGTAGTTGTCTTGACACGTTCATACCCAGAATACTGAACATCATGAAACAACTCTGAAAGGGTTTAAACCTTTATATTCCAAGAACGTCACATTTTCCTTTGTTAGAGTACAGAGAAACTAATGTTTTAATGAAAACAATTAAAAATGTAGTAACTATGCAAATGTATGTTAGACAGCTTTGGGATCGAGGTAAACATTTTATTAGTTCATGATGTTCATGTGCATATAGACTGCAGAAGGCAACTCCTTCCTACAAGATCTTTGCTCTGTGGTCTTGCCAAGTTAAGAAGGTAAAATATTTTTGTATTCAGAAGACTTGGAAATTTTTTATTTTGTTAGTTTTTAATAAACATGACATTGGATGGAAGTATGCAAACACCATAAAATTAAAATAACCCACAAGCCAACACACCATTGGGACCACTTCATTCTTGTAGTATGTCATAAGGGAAGAACTTCATTGATTAACAGTTACTGTAATTTGATGCAATTATAAAAGATCACTATCTTCAGTAACTTAAAATCTTTGTCAACATACCTAGCTAGGGTGATTTATTTTTCATATCTGGTATAAACAGCCTCAGTCTGAGAAAGTAAGTATATGTACGTGTGGGTGGTTTTGTTAATGTTAATTAAATGCCAGCTTAAAAAGTCTAACAACTTCTAAGAACTAAAATGAAAATAATTTATTTTCCTTGTAAAATTTTGGTACCACCCACTTCCAAAATCCACCCAAATTCATCCAGCTTATAAATGGTTGGACAAAACTGCAACACGCTTTGTTTACATTTTCTCAGTGGATACTTACATGAACTTTAAAACCTCCAAGTTTAGAATCATTGATTATTCTTGAGCCTTTCAAATTCCAGTACCGGCCAGCCTGTACCAGCTCCAAAGTAGTGAACTGAGCCTGCTCCAGCTTAGCAGTACAGAGGCGAAGGCTGACCTTTCCTGTATAGCTTGCTCTTCCCTGCCCTAACACTAAATACCAAAAGAGAGCAGGCACTTGGTCTCATTTTGTATTCTCAAACATCCTCCAATGCAGTCCAAGATCCTCACCTCTCATTACTTTGTCACATGTGACACCAATGATCAAATCATCTCGCTCTCTAACACTGGGCCACACAACAGATAACTACTACCTGCTGCTGCTATCAGCTGCTCCCATAATATCCCAGTAGGCCTTGTGCACAGAATGTTTGTGTTGTGAATATCCCCACCTGAGATTCACAAATGTGTGTGTTGTGAATATCCCCACCTGAGATATCTAAACCTGATTTTTCAGAGAGCATGCAATATACTACTAGCCTTCAGTCTATTCAAACCGCAACTCCTATCAACTAACAGCAGCTGGGAATTGTTAACGCTTATCCAAATTATATCCCAAAGTCCCAAGTTGGGAATCTAGCAAATGAGGAACATAAAAGTAATGCTCTTCTGTGGAAAAATTGGGTCCAAGTAACCTACTCCATAAACTGTGTGAAAAACAAAACCACAGAATCCAGTTTTCCATGGCAAGGTAACCCCTTCTTGTTTTTCTGTGATTCCCATTTCAATTCACAACACACTTTCAAATGTCTGTCGCAAACAAAGCAGAAGGCCCTAGAGACATCATCATCATTCAGTATCCCACTTGATCTGTCCCACCCAGGCCTTGTGCACAGAATGTTTGCCACAAATTAATCTTCAATTATGAAGGGATTCCTGTATAATACATATAATGCAAGGACAAATTGGAGTTGCACAGACACCTGCAATTTACAGCATCTTCTAATTGGAATACTTAATTTTGCAAATTTAATAGTGCTCTTTTATATTAAATACTTACCTTACCAAAAAGTTAGTTCTAAAACTGACAACACTGATACTTCATTAAATAGAGATAAAAATTCTGGAAATTTTTTTTTTTTTTAACATATTTAATAGGCAAGAAAAGATTAACTCCTACCTAGCATTAAGTTACTGTTTACTAAATTGCCCCTTAAAAATAAATTGTCATTAAATAAACAGAATTATTTGCTGCCAGTTCAGATTTCTTTTCACAAGATGTAAAACAACAGATTATTTAATTCTTTACAAAATTGAAAACAAAAACCAAAAAAGGTAAGCCATGAAACAAAATGTTTTTTGTCCAAAACTAAGCTGTACAGATTACAGTTCGAACCAAACCTCAGGATATCTCCAATCTGAGGTATACAGCAGCATACCATCTTTTCAGAGGAAGTTCATTCCTTACCCTCAAAAACATAGGAACATAGGATGGATGGATGGAACATAGGTTCCATCTATGTCTATGTTAAAATTTGTGTTGAATTCATTTGGACATTTCCTATCTACTGCATCCATAACTGCACAAGTGATATGGCAATATATAATACACAGCAATGGCTATGCATGTAATCATTTTACATTCTATTTACATTTCCTTTATAAAACTTTGCTGTATTTAATTTGTGATTTAAAGGCAATAAAGTTTACAAGCCAGTAAACAATTTTCATAGAAAAGGCTGAGTCAATCTCTAATTATATAAACAATATGTAAGATTGTAATTCAAATAAAAACTGTAAATTTGTTTATCTTACTTAACTGCTTCAAGTTAAGACAGGTTTTTCTTGTTTTATTTTACTTTACCTGTTCTTGCTTAGTCTCTGAGCTTCTACAAGGCTCTGTAAATTCCTGTTGTTCTCCACCAATGTCTGCATTTCCAGACGCAAGTTCTCCAACTCATTTAATTGTTCCTAAGCAAGTGAAATTGGAAACATTATAAGACCAAATTGCAATTCCTGTTTTCATTTCCAGTTGAACATGTTTCTGAGTAAAATAGAAGACAAAACCATTTCTCAGAAAACAAGCACAGTTCTCTGGCAAAGATCTGCATCACCTTTCCATTTACCATTCCATTAGAAACTTGATTTAGAGTAAGTCAGAACAGTTTCATCAGCAAAAATGATGTTACAATTTGATATTCATGAACAGGAAACAACTCAGTCCTTGGGATAATGAGTTATATGGACATCTCAAGCAAGTTGTCACCATTTGTTACCAGCCTAGCTAAAGAGAAGACCAAGAACTGCCTTCCTGCTTTAATGGACAGACTACTAAGCAGAGCTCATTAAAAATCTGAACTCTGTATTCTGTCTTATTTTAACCTTACGAATTGCCTGTAAAGATTAACTCGTAGTACCTTCAGCCTTAGAATTTCATCATTTTTAGCTCTTCGTTCTTCATTCAGTTCATGTACGAGGTGCTCCAGGTTTATTGCAGATGCCCTCCGATCAGCTATTTCTTGCTCATGAGTTTCCAAGAGCTTTGCCAAATTCACATCAAAGTTAGGGGGAGTTTTTGGACACTGGCAAGTTAAGAGAAACAAACCCCACAAATTATTAGCAAAGAACTGTTTCCTCTATGTATTGGTTACATGTTCTAATACTTAATTGGAGACATATGTTAATAAGTTCCTGGCAGACAAATCATCAATAATACATTGAAGTTACAAACAAGGTGAATGGGATTTGACCATTGTCAATATATTGTCATTTCTGGTCCCAGCCTGAAGCCATGCTGTAAAGTTTATTAGTCCTTTTCAATGACTTTTAACAGTCATTACAATGAAAATGTTTCTCTCACAAATGCCATACCTGGGGAAATGTTATTGAAGATGAGTCCACAAAGCAATCTATTTGCTTCATTTTTAGTTCATATTCATTCTTTGTCTTCTCCAGTTCTTCTGTCTTTCTGTCCAGCTATTAGAAACCCCAATTAGAATTAAATTAGCTCATAATACACACAAAATATTAAAGAAAACAGAAGCCATATCTCTATTTTGAGCAAGCTTAAGCACACCACGTTATTTTAGATTATCTTAGACTTCACTTTCATAATTGTTTTCTATATTTACCTAATAACTCTTAATCATTCAATAGTTGCATGTAACAAGCATCTTTTGAAAGCATATATACCCTGTATACTGTGTAGTTAATGTGAATTTTGTTCTTGTTGTTGGTATTTGCCTTTTTTTTTTGCCTTGCTAACACAATCTACCTTTCAAAGGGCTTGCTAGCACAGAAAAACTATCATGAACTTTGTTGGCAAACATTACTGGTTGAAAACATGATTTGATACAAACAAAGATATCACTGGTATAGATTTAATTGGTTTCCTCAAACAGAATATGCCAAGATGACAAAAGGACTCTCCTTTCCAAAATAACTTATCCTTAGTTTTTGCCAACACAAACATATTACTTAGCACTATGACAGTTGTGACAGCTAGAGCTAAAATTTGGACAAAGGCTTAACATAGCTATCTGGTCTGCAAAAGCTCCAAATCACTCTCAGACTGCATAATTTATAAAGCTCAACAATTATCTCCACTACATAATGATATAGTTTGTGGGTAAGTGTTAAGCAGAGGAAAAAGTAATCCCCTAGGTTACACTGCTTATAACCTCAGGTTGCTCTGTTGTTATAGGTACTGATAATTTTGCTTTCAGAGTAAACATTTTTGTGATCTCTAGACACCATTTCCAAAGTTATCTAGCCTTTGTTCAGAAGCTTCTGAACTACTACTTTGCTTTTACAGAAAGGAGCATTGCTCTTCACCAAGAATACTGCTTACAAGATGTTCTAAAATTACAAGTAAAATGTAATTTTACTTTTCCAGAAGCTACAGTTAACCACAGCTCCCTCCCAAGGAGCTAATTATGAGAATTTCCTTGTTTTACCTGTTCCCTGAGTTCCTGGATTAGAGCTTCTTTCTTTGTTACGTCTTCCTGCACACACTGAAGCAATGAATCATGTTTCTTAGAGGCCTCAGTCAGTCTTCTCAGCTGATCAATGGTATGATGCAAGTCTTCACACAGAAGGTCTCTCTATTTTAAGTCATTGGATGAGAAATATTAAAGTTATTAGTCTAAAGCAGTTGTTTCAAGATGTTTTGTCATTGTTGCTAAGATTGCTAACAGCTACAAGCATCTCCCTTTTCCCTCCACTTTTTCATTATGAATTGTAGCAAGCATTCATCTATAAATTTCTTATTTTAGCACGTTTTCCATATCCATTGTCTTGGTTGCAGAAAAAAAATGAGAACTTTCCTACAGTATAGTTACAGTTAGATACTTGTGGGAGATATTTGGAATCAATCACTGTTTTAGCGTATAACGTATACTTAAAGAGATACAATTCTTTAAATAAGAAACCAATTATAGATTTTAATCCATGCTGAATTAGTGATTACAGATTTTTAGTGCACTGGTATTCTATAGATACCTCTGAATTTATTCTAGGATCTAGATTCCCACCCCATCTGATAGGGCATCATACCTACACAAGGCATGTTAACCTAGAAGGAGAAACAGTACTTAGTATTTTAAATGCCACCTTGGATTAGTTGTTCTTGTCCAGTCAAGAAAGCATGAAGGAAATTAGTAACTGATGTACAAAGTCAAAGAAGGAGAAACACTATGATTTTATCAGGAGCCAGTTACGCCCAAGGATAACAGTGTAATAAGAATTGTTGCTTCAGTTAAAAAAAAAACAACCAAAAAAACCCCAAACCAGAAAGTGATCCATTTGGTAGGCAACTCAGTTTAGGATTCCAGAATGTCAAATTTAGATATCATTATTAATGAAGACAGTCTGTTTGTTAAACATAGTGGAAATATATTTAAGAACGGTTTTTGAGAAGCAAACACTACTCTGAAAGACTTTATTGGTGCTACATGATTGGACAAAGCATATGTAATGTGACAGATGATCTTTTAGAAATTACTTGTAAGGAGAGGCTGGTGGTTTTGACTGATGGACACGTTCACCAAAATAATGGTGAGAGCAGTAACACAAAAGACAAAGTTAAAAAAGAAAGATACAATTTTAAAAAGCAAAACGGCAGTTGAATCAACCATGCATCCTAGATCTGTTTCCAGCAGGTGGAGCTTTTAGTTAAAATTATGAGTAAAGAAAAGATATTACTGAATATAGTAGCAGTAGGGGAAGAGATTATATTAAACATAATATAGTCTTCTATCTACGTTAATTTCTCAGCTGCATCATCTAATGTTGCCATTAAATTCAGCTGATGACTCCTTAGTGGCCTTAACAAAATTAAACCAGGCTTTTAGCATAGGTTTTTATGAAGTAGCTTATAAAGTATTTATGTCAAGTAATGTGATGATTTAACAGAATGTCAGGTATATCATGAAAAATTCTTTAAGAACAGCTTAACTAGCTTTAGTTTGAGGTTAAGTTTTACACAAGTATTTTAAGCAAAACCACATCCAATTGGTCTGTTGAACAAATAATCAAAATATACCAACATTGATGTTTTTACCTCAATGTTATCAGCTATTTGTCTTCTCTCCAAGGCTTCCCTCAGTTCTTCAATCTTCTTTTCCTGATCCTCTATGATGCCTTTGCTTTCTTCTTTTGCAGCCAGAACAAGATTGTACTTGCACTATGAAAAGGATTAAATTAAATTTTAGAATATTTTAGGAAAACATGTTATCAAAGAAAGTTGGCAAACGTAATACAAATAAATGTATATCACAAATCTTATGATGACAGCTACAAACGTTTAAAGTCTCATCAGTGTCAGTGACTAAAATCAGAACGATATATCATACTTACTAAATTGTACAAACTAGGTTACTAGAAATGAGTTGTCAGAACAATGGAAAAAGATTATTAATTTAATATGCATTAGCCACCACAGTACATATTAACCACTGAAACCATTATTGAAAAAAACTGATAACGATATGTAGAAATCTGTCTCATCAACATTTTGTCTGTAGGACCTTTTGAATTCATAGTTCATACATATACAGTATCTAAAGCATTCTGTGGGTTGCTCTATCAGTTTGCAAACCAGACCTATTTTAATAAAGAGGATGCATCATATTTATTCATAGTTATTCAAATACAGAGTTTTAGTTCTTTATACTTACGTTTTCAGATGTAGAACATAGTAATAGCAACATAAAAATTCACTCCCTCAAAAATTTACAAGTCAGCTTCAATTGTTGAGGTCTTAAATTGCCAATTTCTGGGAAAATCTAAATGTGACTGTCAGCGGAGTGTAGTTTACAGGATGTGAATAGGTCCCTTTAGAGACACTGCTCTTTACCCATGACGTGGAAAGAGTTCAGTTTTCAAGACAGCCTTAGGCATAAAATGTTCAGAAGATTTCAACATGTCAAAACAAAGAAGTTTCCTTCTAAAATGCTACAGTAAGTTACGCTGTTTGAGACCCATGATAAGACATGTCATTGCCTTCCATTTCTGAAAAACTATACCGTGTCCTTCAAAACGACAGAACATACATTTACATCCTCGAGCTCTCTTGTCAGCCCATCTATGGACTCAGTTTTATGATTAATTGAAGACCTCAGCTCCTGGATCTGTCTCATCAAGTCAGTTACAACTTCCTGCAACACAAAAAAGTTAATCCTGATAAAATATATATAATATAGATATAATGTATTACTGGACTTTCTTTGGTGTATAATTTGTCAATCCCAAATTTCAAACAGCCTTTTGAAAATGAGGCCTCAGTATGAACATGTAAAGGAGTAACAGGAAATTTGTTGTTAAATCATTGGCTTTTGTTCTAAGCACTTACATAAAGAATTAAATAACCTACTGTATTCATTAGAAGAGAAGGCTAGCCCTCTGATTTTAGTCTCAGGCTGTAATGGGTTTCTAATAGGAGAATAGGAGTACTATAGTTTAAGGTTACATTTGTTTGTAATGGAAAAAGACACATTCAAGAAACACCACTGCACTGACAACACCAGATTATTGTGACCTTACACATGTCAAATTTCTGGTTTTAGCATGGAAAAAGCAAGACTTATCAGTGCATCATGCTGGATAGTAAACACACTATGAAAATTCTTATGCTTTTTTTTTTTTTTTTTTTTTTACATACAGCATAAATGCTTGTACTATGGGAACTTTTGCTATTTAAGCTTTCAGAACACCAGAGCAGTCTTTTCATGTAAAAGTGCTTTGATTTTCTTAATAAAGATACCCACAGTCACATTCTTACATCACCTTTCTTACCTTGTCTATTAGCCTATTATGACATGGCACTGACTGGAAGGCCCTATTAATCATCGGGGGAATTATGCATCATTTATGCATTGAATGTTTTGTCCAGTAGACAACTTTACCTTGGGTTTTTTTTTGTTTAACCTTCAGTTATCTTGTGTTTTCTCTGAATGCATACCAGTTTCCTGCTATCCTGCAAACTCCATACCAGTAAAAGGTAGGATTTATTTTACCTAGATACACAGCCAGGATTGCCTAGAATCACAGAATTATTAAGTATCATAGAAAGGCTCTGGGCTTTCAACTCTACTACAGAACATAGTTACCTGCAAAACTGGGTATCATTAACAGAAATAAGCCCAAACCTTATCTGCATCATTTGTCTTCTTCAAAGAAACAATAAACTCTTCAGCAGCAGCCAGTGCCTGTTCCAATTTCTGCAGTTTTGCTTCCTAGAAGAAATAATAATTGTGAAGGAAAGACTTAATTAATTTTGAAGTATGTTTTGTAAAGCACAAAGCCATGAAAAAAAATGGAAGGAACTAAGTTATTTACCTTACCAGAAAAATTAAGCAGTAGCTTAACAGAACAATCTGAAACTTGAAAAACTCTACATTTATTTTGCTGGTAATCTACAGAACAGTCAGTTCACCAATAAAATTGCTATTAATATACAAGAAAATCCACGAACACATGATTTAGTCATTCAGTTCTGCTGTTGTACCTGCTGCTCACACTGTGTCACCATTTCAGAGGATGGTTTCTCCACCTGCTCTTTTTCAAGTACTTTCAAGAGCTCCCTGGGGAAGAAAACATATTTCTAGTGATAAATATAATCAGAACATGAGAGCTTTAACAAGAATCAAGTCATACAAGTTTATTCTTATTTGCACTTAATTTTTTTGAAGAGTTCTTTAACTATCACCTTCTCAGTGCTATACAAAAGACTAATAGTTTAGTTACTAGCCATACACTGCTATATAAAAGACTAATAGTTTAGTTACTAGCCATACACTGCTATCAGTAGTAGACCTTTATCTTTGACATGAAGAACTACACTTGTAATGAAATTACATTTGTCATGTTAATTGAATACATGAAAATGAAGTGTTGTTCTAAGTTGGATAAAATAAAAAAGCCCATTATGTAATTATCTCCACCCAGCTGGGGAAAAACACCTCTACAAACAGGATCCCCATCTGAATACAAAACCTAGCATAGGACAAAACCAATGAAGTCAGATGAAGATAAACCCCATCAATAATTAAAACTTACTTTGAATTGTTTTCTTTGTCTTTTTGTAATTGTAATGTTAGTTTTTCATTATGTTCTTTTTCTGTTTTCAGGAGTTTCAAAAGGTTCTAGAATATAAAAATATATGTTGTTATAACAAGTTACAATATAAGGTCTTCAGAATAATTTAAACCAAAATAAAAATCAAAACAAACTCCTAAGATGACTAAAAAAAAAACCCACAAAACCTTAGATGGAACTTGTCCTGGGCAAGTTCAAAAGTAAATTCTTATCTATATTAACCAATCAGCTCTTTTCACCTGCCATTGATAATGATTTCATATAGCTATAATGTTCTACAATATCCGAGGCTTTAAAGGGAGAAATTACAATTTTCAACTGTAGAATAATTTGGGGGGATTTTTGAACCAGCAGTTCAATGTATTAGACTATAAGGACTATAAGGAATTTAAAATAATAATTTTCAATCTGTCAGTATTCCTTTAAACACTAAAAAGGAAAACTTACAGCAAACTTGCTGAGCAGGCACAGTGTACACTGCAGAAAAGCAGGCAAAATCATTTGCAAAAGCCCTTGAGCAACCTTACCGCTGTTTTGCAGTCACTGCAGTTTGACAGTCTTTCAAGGACAGCATCAACTAAATTGCAGGACAGTGATCCACCACAAGAAGGCATAGATCATTTTAACAAGATCACATCCACTATGAAAACTTTTTAAGAAACTGCTTTGTAAAGATAGAACAAGTAAGCTAGTCTTAGCTAGCACTGAGATGAAAGGTCATCAGCATTTTGATGTCAGGATTCTTTTCCAAAGCAGTTTCTTATTCCTTTACTAATTAACCTATCTGCCTCAACATTTCCAGAGCAATTTCTTCAGCCAAAAAACCTACTACTTCATCATGCTATTAGATATTTCTTGTAGCCTGCGATTGCAAAAATCTCACACTAAGTTTTAAAAGAGATTCTGGGTACGTCTTCCAAATGAGATCACCAGGAAACCTATTATTACTGTGGAATTTATTATCAATGATACCGTAACAGGAATTAAACAATCTGGCTACATGAGTAACTGTATGAAGTCCTTTAAAAGCCTTGACTGTCTTACACAAAGCTCAGTTTTCATTGCTTCTGCTTCTTGTTTCCTGTCCTCAAGTTGTTGCTTCAGTTGATCTGTCTCAAACTTCGCTACTTCCTGCAAATTATCATAGTCATCCTGCAGGCTTGCTTTTTCTTCAAGGATCTTTTCATGTTCTAGCCTTCATTAAAAAAAAACAAAACAAAACACAAAACAACCCCACCCACAATATTAAGATAAGGGTTTGTTTCATTATAAAAATATTCCAATCAATTGTATTTTGTAATCTTCAGATAATATACAGAGTACAGTTATTTCAGAAAGAAGTGACTGACATAAATGGTAACTTTTTTTTAAACTCAGAAACCCCGAATATATGAAGGGCACAGGAAATTTAAGTGGCATTGGCAGAGAAGGCAGAGTACTCTTTCTGATCCTTAGAAATAATTTACTTCTTACAAAATTCTATAGAAATTTCAGTCACTGTGTCTTCATAATGGCATTCACCCATTTTTTAAATTTTTTTTTTTAGCCAGTGTTTGGATAAAAGACTCTGCTAGAATGATCCGGAGTACCTACAACTGCTTAGTTGATATCTGGGTTATTTATCCCATATAAAATCTTTATATATTCTGGGCAAGTCTGGGTTATTTCCCTCTAAATTGTTGCCCCAAAAACTGATTTAATTTGATCTTTCCCAAAAGTGAAAAGCGAAGAGGGGTAAAAGAGCTGCTAGACAAGTGTTATGAAACCTGTTATTAATGGAGAGTCTATAGAAAGAATACCCTCCAAAAAGTCAGTACTTCTGCTAACACAGAACGCATCAATGAAACCACAATATTTAATTTCAATTCCAGGTTCCCAGTCTTAAAACACATCACTCAAAAAATTATTTCAGCTAAGGCATGACCTGCTATAATGCAATAATGTAGTTAAGCTTCCCAGGGAAAAAAAAAACCCACAAAACAAAAACCCAACAAAACAAACAAAAACCACCGCCACCAAAACCCAACATAGGTAAGTCACACTAATGATTAAAAATCTCACTCATTTTCATCTCCCAATAGTAATGTCAATTATTGCATACAACATAGTGAGCTTTTCAGGCTTCAATAGTCAAGCTTCAGTTTATTTTTATGGTTTCTTTCTGCTTGTATTTTTTAGAACAGCATCATTATGCTGCTTCATGTGACCAGACTGAGAAGTAACAGTTAATTTTTAAGACTAAATTGGAAAAAAACCACCAACCAAACAAACTATGCCTCTTCGGCTACTTAACTTTTGGAGATGAATAAACTTATACTTATATCCTACTTAATGGGAATATGCTACAGCAAACAAAAAAAAATTAAGGAAGCCTCATTTTATTTTCTTTCTGCTAATTTCACCATTTCACCACATAAACACAAAATAACAACTTTAAATAAGACATGTAAAGTGCAAGTTCACATAAGAACTAAATCACTGGATGCATCCAGAAGGGAGGTTAAGGCATTTTACCAAACCGCCAACATACCTGACACTGTCCAGCTGGAACTGTACATCCATATGTCTACCAGAAAGCTGACTTACTTCTTTCTCTTGCTTTTCCCTAAAGGCACTATATTCCAATTTTACAGCAGACAGCTCCTTGTCTGCAGACTGCAGGACAATGCGCAAGTCGTAGACTTCACTTTTTAATACTGTCAAAAATCAAACAAATATTTTGCATGTTATTTGGAAAACTGTGCTAGATACAGGACATGTAACACTACAGCATCCTGGGAAAGTCTCACAGAACTTTACACATTTTCAGTGGAATTAACCTTGAAGGTCAGACACAAAAATGATTTGTAAATGGAAAGGTCAATGAAACATTGACTTCAAGAACTAAAGAGTACAGGCAGAATCAAAAACATTCCAGACAGTATCGCTGCATTTCCATAGACCAAAAGAGGGTTTTCCCTTTATTTTTAGTTAATATTTTCGTTATAAAATACTGTATCCTGTACTCCCTTCACATTCAGAGTAAACAGAGAACAATTTTCAATATTGTATCCTGTACAAGCTATTCTGCAAGTATTAGAGATTTTTTTCTTAAAAAAAAAATTAAAAAAAAAATCAAACCAGTATGACTAACATCTTAAACCCAGAGTTACTCAGCATGTGCTATTGTTGATTCAAAACATTAAGAGACCCCAAAACTTCCTATGGCATTTCAGTGTTGCATAGACTTACTATCAGTCTTGCTTTGACTGTCTTGAAATTGCTTTTCAAGCGATTTTATCTGTTCAAGGAGCTCCTGGCGCTCTTTACTCCAGTCATTCCTTTCGGATGAAAGAAGCTTGAGAAGAGAAGTAAAATTTTTAAATGGAAGGAAATGTAGGAGTGGCTAAGCCACAGAGCTGTAACAATAATAATGTATTAGTATATTTCATCAGCTGATTATGAATACAAGATCCATTTTTCTTGAAATTTGATGTTTGGTGAATCTGAAATCTATAGAAGTCCAAGAAGAAAATATTTCAATATAACTGAAGACGTTACCTATCTAAAAAGTTCATTTAAAAGCAACCCACAGCTTAGGGGCTGAGATCTACTTCAGAACAGAGCTGTCAGAATTGAGACTGATCTGGGAAGAAAACAGGCCTTATTTCCTTTTCTATGCTAAATCAAACCTAGCGGTTAAGGAAGACTTGAAAATATTTTACAGAGTAAGGACATTTCAGTTCAGTTCCAACTGAGGCAAGTAGTATTTTCAGCATTCCAAAGTTTAAAATTTCCTTGTGACTACTGCTGTTTTCCAGAAATCATGAAGTTGGTCAAAACCAAGCACAGACATCTTGAGTGTCTATTTGCTGATATTTAAGATCAAGCAGGCTCAGAATCACAACATTTAAAACAACAAAACAAAAAAAAACCCAACCTGCAGTGTTATGTTAAAAGAAGTCCTTGTCTTCCTGCACAGCCCTGAGCTGTGATGCTATGTAAATTTTTCAGAAGTCAAAATGCAAGTTACACCACAGATCTCACTAGACAACATAGTAGTATGAGTGTGGTAGATATCACCTTGTCATATATACACACTCACATATAGCCCTGTATTATATTGTTCTCTCACCTCCTGTATTTGTGCAGAATGATGCTCCAGCTTATTAATATGCTGCTGGAGTTTTATAGTCTTGCTTTCCTCTTCATCCAACTTTGTCTGCATTGTATTCAGTTGCTCCTGTGACACAACAGACACCCAAAATTAGAACACCCATCTTCCAGTTATTCGCACATGCCATATGGCAGTCTGTGCATATTAAATATAAAAATGTCAACTACTTTCTTTTTTTATGACCTGAACCAACAGAAAACAGAACATTCAAAAATAAGCTGGTATCTTTAGTAGCTGATTTCTCCTATTGTTAACTAAACTGCCAGAACACAAGAAAATCCGTCAGGGAATACAAGGACTGAATCCAATAAACACTTAGTTTTCAGACACATGTTTATCTTAGAGAAATAAGGCTTTAAAAAGAAGTTATTCAAAATATACACTAGCTAAATTCCTTGCAGGATCTCTGCAGTATGGTTAAGCATCAAAGAGGGGTTTTGGCTGTTGTGCCAGGGTTTTACATGCACTGAAGTTAGTACCAGCTTTTAGAGTGTAGTTCAGATAATTTTGTAGCACTCTTGTATGTGAAAAAAGACCTTCCCTGCCCTTTAGGAAAGATACAAGACAATTAAGGTATAATGGTGGACAAGCAGTATATGGCAGGTTTCTTCAAATAATGCAGTATTATATATTAAGCTTGGGTATTGTTCTGAATGTAGCTGTCACCAGAGACTTAAAAAGAAGTTTCCTCAGAAACAAGTTATCTGGTTAAAATAGTAAAAAGTTTAAATGCCCTGGATATCTTAAACTACTTACGATATTCAACTCTTAAATCCCTTTCAATATTTTCATTGTAAATTCTCTTAAGTACATTGTATAATTAACTGTCTAGTGAAGCCTTAAGTATTCAGTAAGAGCTTCAGTTTCTCATGCAAATTAAAGTGTATTTGTTGGGGGGGGAAGTATTTCATGCCAGAACCTGCTTTATAATAAAGTTACACTTCAGTTTTTATTCAGAACATTCACCTGTGCCACTTTGAGCTCTTCAGCCATGGCCTCATATGCTTGTTCATTCACTTCTGGGGGAACTGGCTCTTTCAAAATGTCATCCATCATCTCTTCCGAACACTGAAAATCTTCAGAATGATAATCTAAGATTTCTGGGCTTATTCGCGGCACTAGGCGAGATCTTAGCTGGTAAGCTCTTGTTGGAGTGGTTATGTTCTGTTATAAAGATTACAAAGCAGTCTTTATTTTAACTGTAAAATGGAATTAAGACTTTGTCTGGTATTGTATTTCATAGTTCTGTAAGCAGAATAATGAAATAAAATGCTCAAAGTGGTTAGCTCTAAACCACTACACTTTTTCAATTTGTCATCTGATTACAGTAGCAGTCATTCAGTAAGTATTTAAGAACAAAAAAGCAGCATATCTGCTTTATCACATACGGATTACATGCCAGAACACTAGTTAGGTTAAGGGATCACACAAATGAAAGTCTATGTTCTCACACAACTCAAGAGTAAGTATGAGTGGTTTTAGATATACTTATTCTCATACCTTAAGAGTTTCTCTATGTAGCTTATGTAACTGAGAGACTTCTTGGCGCTTGTGTGCTTTGGTTGCCTCCAGAATGTTTTCAAGATGTTGGTTTGCTTTCCGAAGGGACTGAAGCTCTGATTCCAGTTCCATATGCCTTTTCCTGTTTAGGAAGTATTTTGCTAACGTCAAAACCACTCCATCAGTACGCCCTCCCATCAGTAAGAATAAGATGCAGTATTGCCAATGAGCAAATTGAACCTGAACTCTTGCACAAACATTGAAATACATTATTTTGAGAAGAAAGCCACCACTGCTGTATTAAAAAGTAAAAAAAAAAAAAGTTAAAAAGCTAAGAAGCTTATTTGTGCTTGCATAATGAAGCAAGCAGATGGATAACTAAACGTGTCAGAAAAAATCCATTACACGGTAAGAAATAAGCTGAGAGCTCTGCAATTCCTTTTATGAGAAAGTGATATCACCCATACCAATATGGTTTTAAGCTTTAAAAATGTTATCCAGTTATATGAAAAGTCTGAATTGGTGCTTGCCAGGATTAAAGAAAATCCTTTACAGATTTTTTTTTTTTTTTGAAGTGCTGCTCTGTTAAGATTATTTTGCCCTCTAAGAGTACTTTAACTGAAATCCAACAGTTGAGCAGAAATTTAGAAATAATTTTCATTAGGTATTTTGCAGAGCTACATGCTGTTACTGTGATAGTTGGCCTTACTGATATAATTGTAGGGTCAAAGTCTACAGACAAAAGGAAATATACTATTTCATCTTTTGGCAGTTTAATGCTATCACTTTCCCCTCATGGTTTTAGCATCTGCAACAAAACTTATGGAACAGAATAGAACTTTAGTTCTGACTGCTATGGGACAACAGAAAAATTAGCATACATTGGTTTTGAGAAATTGTTAAATTTTACTCTACTTATTCAGTTACAGCATATATTTTACACTCGCGTGTAAAATTAAGCATCCAGTTACTCTAAAACTGGAAACAAGTTTAAAATGTAGTGAAATCCAGAGGTGAATCCAGAGGCCCAAAAGCACACTTCTGTTTGACTGCACTCCACTAAGAAAATGTTAGTAATTGATAATAAAAATGCATGCATACTATCAAGAAAGCAAGACATGTACAAAACATGGAATACATAAAATAGGAATACATCAAATGGGCAGGAAAATAAAGTAATTAATATATGAAGATATAAACAAACCATTGTATCTAATGATACAGGACAATAGATGGATTGCTGAACTGATAAACTCAGTAGATCGTAACATTATGATTTATAAAGTTCATAGGATTTGCTACACAGAAATTTAAGAATAAAAATACAGATTTGTACAATTGCCTGAATGAGCAAAAAGGACATTACAAAGCTACTTTGCAAAAAACTGTGGGGAGGCAAAAATGGAAATATCTTGTGCCCAATGCTTCTAGAATTACGCTCTAGATTCACTGAAATCAATAAAAAGCAACAATGTTAGGTACAAGCTAAAAATAAATGTAATAAAAAAAAAATCAGGTCCCTTTTGCCTTCCAGGTTTACATTACGTTTACTGGAAATGCAATTATTTTTCTTGTATCTCTAGTACAGCACCTGAATTTTTCAGAAATGGGGTTGATCAAGTTAAGCCATATATTATTCACTTGCATATGAATATATATACACACACACTCTGAAGGTATTACTCAGGTCTTTCGCATTAACTTGTGCTGCCCTCAAGGAGAACAATGACAGTAAATTCTTTACCACATTAGTAAGGACAAAGTAGACCCTTATCACATTTAGATGCCAAAGCAAATGGACATGAATGAACTACTGACACCATGTCTTTGCTCTAATTTGAATTAAATCTCTGTTCCAATAACAGGTCTCAAGATAGTGGTACTACTGCCCTCTTAAAAATCTTTGAGGTGGAGACAAAAAAATTAATCAACAGATTAGCCAAATTTTTCTGGAGTGCTCGGATTCTACATTTATGGTGACTCAAACTTGCAATCTTAAAGAGGTTATATTAAAAACTACTGTTGCACTAAAACAAAGAAAAGCCCCAAAACATGCCCCCCCGCCCCAAAACCCATCAACTCTTAGTTCCTGTCTCTGCTTCCATCTGTAATATTTCAGTTACTGAAAAATACTTGCTAAACACGGAAACTAAGCCAAACTCTCCCTGTCCTGTTAAGCAGGTGACTATCAGAATTCTAGGGTACGTGCATCTCCTGCATGTTGTGAAGCATTGTTTTGCATCTTAGCATAAAGAAGAGCTTTTGGAAAGACAAAGAAATCTGCAACAATGCAGACATGCCTTCAGATTGCATCATGGTTGTTTCCTAGTCTGGGAGTAACTGAGTTCAACAGGAACATATTCTGTGTGCATGCCATTTTGCTTAACCTGGCCCTCTCTTACGTGTGAAGAACATACTTAGACTGTATATTCAGGATCTGAGACTAACTTTTAAAATAATTACTTATACTGATTTTTTAAGACGTTTAATTAAAGACATTTCTATACTGTTTTGTCTCACTTGGTTAGCTCTTGAAATTCTTCATATTCTTGTTTTGAACTTGCCAGTTCACTCTGAGTCTGTAGCAGGCGTGCTTTCAGCCTTTCAACAGATGCCAGTGAGTTGCCTTCCACTGATACGGTGGTGGAATATAAATGATGACCTAAAGAACAAACATATACCCTCTGAAATCACAGAGTAGCTCAAATATCTTAAGTTTTACTAAAATGAAAGCATTTGTAGGCTTTTGAACAGCATAGCAGCAATTGAGATTGAAGAAAATGGGTATTAGCAGTCCACTTGAAAACCAGTAGAATAATTAATATTACTGCAGTCTTCATGACAACTAAGGACAACAAAATGAGATTATGGATGGTGTTCATAAGATGCACAAGAATCCAAATTCCCTACTGCTGTATTTGCTTGAAGGCCAACGTGAATAAAACAAAGTAAACCTGTTTTATCAGTCTTCAGGTATCACTTTGAAGAAGGCAAAAATACATCCACCAGACAAGACAACATTGTCAACATTATGTTGCACACAACAGAAATACAGTAAGCTTATTTAGCTGAAAAACATTAGCATATTTTTACCTCCAGTATTTTTCTCTGTGGCTGAAGCTTCCAAAAACGCTTTCTCTAGTTCTGCGATGGTCTGAGCATCAATTTCTTGGGCCTTTTTAACTGACTGTAAAGAACGAAGTCTTTTATTCTCCTCTCTGAGGTTATGGTTCTCCATGGCATACTTTGCAATTCGTGGGTGTTGTTCCATCTGTGATAAGCAGTATTTTATTCAACAGTTTTTATTTTCCAGACAATGCTATACATATCTACCTGTTGCTCTACTACCTTTAATAAGCGTTAAATTGTAATGGAAGAGGGAAAAAAGGTATTCCTCTACAGTGGTTAAAACTGCCCCAATTTTTTTTTGTTAGTTTTCTTACTCCCTTGGAATCTGCTCTCAAAAAAGACAGTGGGTTTACGTTTTATGTATTTATTCTTTTACTGGTAATAAAGCAGTAGAAGCTTTTCTTCCTGCTCTTGACATCCCTTTTCAGTTTCAACTTTGAGCTTTGGCTTTCTTAACACTGTCCCTGCATGCCACAGTAATGTTTTTATAGTCCTTTAATGACTGTCCTGACTTCTGTACTTTTTCTTCCCCCTTCACTTTGGAGCTCAGTTATGAGCTACAGATTCAAGTTGGTCATCTACTCCTTTTTCCTACTTGTGCTTGGAGGAAATTGTTTTTAAAGATCTGCTTTCTCTCTTGAGCTTCTTTGTTCTTCAAAACTGCCTCACAAGTGATACCACACCTACCAAATAACTGAATAACCTGAAGCCTCCTCTCCTGAAGCCTTAAGTATGTACTTTGCTACTTGCTTTCCTCAAACAGCTCCAGGACAGCATCACCCTTGATTGGCCCATCTAGCACCTGTGTTAGTATCCTTCAGAAACCTGCTGTATTACTTGCATCCTGCTGTCTTCCCCTTTCAACAGATGTTACGGAGGTTAAAGTCTCCCATAAGAATGAGGATTTGTGATTCAAAGACTTTCTTGAGTTGCTTAAAGGAGATTTAGTCCTCTACCTAACCCAGATCAGGTAGCCTATAGCAAGCTCCCACCATGACATCACCCTTACCAGCCTCTCCTCTTATGCAAACTCACAAGCTCTAAACCCACCCATTGCCCCTTCCATAGGGAAACTCCATGCATTTGAGACGCTTCTATAAAGGAACGCACCACCCATCCTCTTTTTTCCTGCCTACCTTTCCTAAAAAGCCTGTATCTACCCATTACAGAACTCCATCACATGAGCTATTCTCAAAAAAGAAAATTGTTCTAGAAAGGAAGAAAGAGACTTACCTGTTCTCTGAGTGTCTGCAATTCGTCCCTCAATTCACTGAAGAGATCATCTTGCTCTTTTGGCAATAAGCTTCCACCAGCCTCTTTATGTAATCTCTCCAAGCGAACAATATGGTCTTCACGGAATTTAACTATCATTTTATTGGACTGAATAAATTTCTCCTTCTTGGCACACAGATCTTCTAGTTGAGCAATTTTTTCTAATAAATTCTTAGAAAGTACATATACAGATTGGTGGAAAAGTGACAGTTACACTAGATGAATTTTTAAGGTGCACATATCACATACACAAATCATGCAAAACAGTGAATAATTTTGTGAATATACAGACTGTCATTCATTTGGAGCAGATCTGTAGAGAGCAACAGCTCATACCAAGAAGCCAATTACACACTATATTGCAAAAACTTTACTTAGAAGCTCCAGTATGATCCTGTAGACTAAGTATTCAGTTAAGCACATCAGATGCACCCCTAGACTGCCTGTTTCAGTTAATTTCCTTCCAAAAAAATCCATTTTGGATGATTCAGCACTGTGCCATGACATGAACCAAAGCACAATAAAATGGAGATGACTGGGAGGTTTGCTTCAAAAACCACGATGTTGATCCAAACACTCAAAAGATGCGCTCAAAATTAAGTAAAACAGAAGTTTGTTGTTCTGTTCAAATTTATCAGAAAATCCAAATAAACAACCCACACCTAAAACTAAACATACTATGAAAGCTATCCTATGGCTTGTCTGAATTTGAAAGATTGTATCTTAAATGTCATTTGACTAGTTGCCTTATACCAAACCTTATCATCTTCGGACAGAGTCTTTTTATTCAAAAACAAAGAAAAATCATTAAGAGTCAAGTTTCAATAAGCTCACTGGTCTCTCAGAGTACACAGAATGCACTTAGAAATACTAGTGCTTTCTTACCTTCTTTTCACCTTCTGATTTCTCCCAGAACAACATTGCTTCAAGAAAGTTGTTCATGTAATTTATGTTGTTCTTCCCTTTTTCAACAGCACCTGCAGGTTAAGTTAAAGAAACAAATGCCATATTTATTAAAATACCAGTTAACCAGGTTTTCCTACATACATAACAGTTGTGACAGTTGTGTAAAAAAATTTAAATAAATTCTTCGAACAATATAATTCCTCTAAGATCATGTGCTGTACCCAAAGCAAAGACATTTAGACTGTAATTCTCAGTCACCTGCAAGTGCTGATAAAGAACAGAGTCAATATACATGATTGTATAATTAACAAAGTTGTTCAAGCATTAAACGGCTTTACGATAAACTTTTATTAGAATAGAAGAATCAGTTTGTTCAGCTGAGTATAGCTATAAAATGCAAAACCCCTCTGAAATTAATTTGATAACACTAAGCCATTATTGGCATTATTATTACAGTTTGTACACATGAAAAGTGGACTAACTGGTTTATAAGAAGGGAATTCAGAAAAATAAGCATCAATTAAGTGGACAAAATTAGTGATTTAATCTGGAAGGGAAGTGTCCACACAAGGGATTAAAAGGGCTTAACTAAACCACTTCACAAATTAATTCAAAATAGCTTTCCTGAATATCCTCATGCAGGCAAGACTACTTATTTATAGAATACTAATCACCATAGGATCTAGGTGCATAATAACTACCTCATTGTAATTTAATATATTAAAAATGCCATCATGTTTTTCAAGTAGCTAGTAAGCAGATTTCATATTTATGTGATCAAATATTACAAACATGATTTAACTGCATAGAATAAACACAGCTCTAGTACATTAGGTTCTGCATAAAACCTCTCTTCAGTGTTTAAGTATCATCACTTGCTTTCCCTCAGAACTCTATCGCAAGTCTAACAACATAATCACTGACTTGTTTTTACTGCTTAAATGTGTACGCTCACAGAGAAGTAATTTTTCCTTATGAAAACTCAACCACAGATGTTTTATATTAGGTAAGTCTTTCTAAGTTCTGTAGTAACTTCTATTGTATTTTCTATTTCTTGGCAAGGTCAGGAAAGAGTTGACTCAGGATTACAGTAAAAGTTGCAAGACCCAAGTTTACTACCTTGTAATCAAACATTATAAGGTAGCGTATTTCAGTGAGAAGTATACATAGTAGAAAGCTATGCTGGGATCTATATTGCAGATACAGTGGTCTAGTGAAAAGCTACTGGAAGAAAAAAAATTTACATATTGATAAAAACCCCATTACCATCTTATATTGAAACCAATCTTTTATTGAAAGATAAACATCCTTGTTAGGGTCTTCCTGAAGGGGCAAAAGGGGAAGAGGGGGGAAAAAAAAAAAATCCAGTCCTGAGCTTAAAAAGAATGTGGATTCAATGGGCATTATCCCATTATTAGTGCCCTCCCTCCAACCTAAATGTATACGCAATCACACGTAAATTTTTGGTTACTTAAAGGAATAGGCAGCATACCTCTTACGAACTGGAAGAATATTCTAGGTATTATAGAATGAAACATAGCCCTGTACACAAACTTATGAGAGGAAGAAAATAAAATCATGTTAACAATTTCTGCAAAATGTTAGATACAAATACAGACAATGGGATCCCTAAGACAAATGCAACCTCTGTATGTCAGTCCCTACAAAATATTAATTGTTCAGAAACTTAATGAATTACATAAGGCTCCAACACTCCAAGCTAAAAAAGTAGCAAGTTCTCTCTCCCTCACCCCCAACTCTTACCTTGTGATACAGAAATATCATGCATAGATGGCACTGAAGTAAGTTGAGCAAGCTGCTCTTTCAACTTCTTGACCTCAGCTTGCAGTTGGCTCACATTTCCTTGTGTGTCTTCATTTACCACAGCCTTTCATAAATATGTTAAAAGAAAATTAGGAGGAGGTACAAATGAAAAAATCTTGTATTTTATAGGATAAAAGTAAAAGACTACAAAGCAACAAAACTACTGAGAAGTTTTCTGTCTTAGGAAAGGAAGAACTCATGGGAAAAGCAATGTTCAATTTACTGAGAAACCAGTAAGTTGCACTTTAGCTAAAAATATTGGTTAAAAAAAAAAAATTAATGTTTTCTGCAGAATTTTCTCTGGAGCTTTTTGACCAAAGCTAAGCAGTATACGTCAAAGGCAGAAGTTTCCAGCCAGATGCCAACATACTTTCAAAACCCACTCATGAGAAATTACGTTTTGGGAATTAACATATATAAAAATTAGATGCACTGAAATACTGTTGAATCTAATTTTTTTAATGACAATTTTAATTTTTAGTACAGATTTACTACTTCCTTTTTCCAATGAAGTGCTCAGAGAACAAGCAATAAACATACACTATTATCAGCCATTACCTAGTCCCCAGCTGTTGTACTCTATTCATAATCAAAAGCAAACAAGGCCTTTTCAAAAATCATGTCATAAACATTTAGGAAAGCAAATTTAGGATTTTAAAATAAGTTATATTCATTTAAATTAGTGAAAGCACAAGAGTATTTCAATGAAGCTCTCTTGTTTGCAGATGTGAAGTTTAAGTGACAAGAAATTGTTTGTTGCAACAATAAAGACACTGAGTAACTCTCTTACCTTGTTTTTAATCAACTTTGCTCGCTGAGCAAAATTAAGGGTGGACAATGTTTCACCAAAACACCTGGATCCTGGATGAACATTTGCAATTATACATGTTTTTGCATTACCACCAAGGGAATCCTATTTAAAAACATAGAAGTTAGCTTTATTTGCATGTTTTTGGCTACAGCAGGCAGTCATCCCCTAAGAGCTACTGTGTATCACTACTGTGTATCACTTTGAACAAACTGCAGAAGGGATTTTATTTAACAAGCCTCCATGCTATGTAAGTTTCTAAAATTTAATTTCAAATGTGGGTATAAAGGATGTGACTGTAAATAAAAACTTTATTTGGGTTTTCCAAACCCTGACTCTATATTACTAATCAACAATTTGAGATATTTGTTACACCTGAACAGCAGAGAAAAAAAACCAGAAAAAATTCAGGGAATAAAGTAGATATTTCACTTTAACCTTGGTCATTAGCAGATTGGTATTTGCACTATTTTGATCATCGTCTAGCCTGTTGATTGTTCCAACCTATCTTCTGGTGGCAATTGCCAAACAAAATCACAAACCAACAGGTTCTTGACCAAGGATATAAGAGGAACCTCTTCCCTTTTACATGCACGTCTTCAAATACCTCCGTGCTTTTAGAGAAGTAACTCTCAAATCTCTGGAGAAGGCAGCAGTTTTACCTAAGACTCTAAAAGCCTAGTTCTACAACATAGCCCACAAGCCTCAATGGCATGCTCTCTGTCTAGTAGAGAAGGTCATGTTTGTGGACTTCTTTGCAGTACAACCACCTAAAAAAAAAAATAACCACTTAAGAAAGTAACGGCTCACACAGTTGCAATTCTCTTCCAATTTCTATGTATTTTGGGTTGCCTTGGAAGAACGTAGTTCTTGAGAGGTTCATGATTCTAAGATGTACATAGAACAGGGATGGAACGATTGGGAAATTTTGCTGTGATCACAACAATACCGTGTTGTAACACAAATACTATATTAAGTACTATATTATAATACAAAAATATATTACAGATATTATTCATTCCTGTTCACAGAATTTTGGTGAGTGCTGGCCAAAATTGTGGCGAGCACAATTTTGTGGCGAGTGCTGGCCATGCAACAAATCTTTGACTGCTTCCATCTTTGTTTTCTGTTCATCTTGAAAAGAGCCCATAAGCTCTCAGGTAGGAAACTGTAAATTTATCTAATTCTTAACATCATACCAACACTTAGCATACATAGGCTAATTCTGGAAATCCTGTCAAGTGTTTCAGCACATCTCTAAATATTACATTGTGATACACAGTATTTCCCATATTATAGGAATGAAAACATATGCTTCTTTAAAACTTGCAAATATGTAAGAGGAGATTATGAGCATAAATAAATTACTTGTCTTCAGTTAACAGCAATAAATCAACTATAAGTCTGTTTAGGTAAAAAGATATTTTTCAAGCTTTCTTCCATCTGCCCAATATTGAACCAAATTATTAATGTACCAGAGTTCAGCTTTTTAGAGTAAAAAAACCCACCCCAAACAAATACTTTTTTCTACACCCCAGGTAGCATATAAAATCCAGAGGATATATATTACCCGTAACAGAAAAGTGAGCTTGGAATCCCGGTAACAAATGTGTCTCTGTTTTCCATTACCCACATCAACAAGTGCTGTGATTACTTGGCCCAGGCAACTTAGTGATCGATTTATGTTACCTGCTTCCTTAAAAAAAAAAAAAAAAAGAACAAAGGTGAACAGATTTGGTGGATGGAACAGGGCAGTACATCTGAAAGGAGAAAGATGCCACAGATACTACGGAACTAACCTTCAACCTCAGTCCTTCTGTATGGGTGTCTTTCTGTCTCTCAGATCCTGCCAAGTCTACGAGGTTGAGCAGGGAAGACCGAATGTTAACAATCTCATTGTTTTTCTCCATGGATTCCACTGTGATGGTGAAAACTGCATGTGATCTTGAGGATTCTCGG
>NW_008825495.1:1106975-1114753 GCF_000699105.1 Pygoscelis adeliae | reverse complement strand
ACACGACGGTTTCTCCAGCCCATAGTTAATACCTAAGGATGAAAAGACATCAAATAATATCAAGTATCTCAGACTGTATCCAGTATTTACATACAGGTGACAAACAGTAGTAAGCATATTTCAGTGTAACAGCTTTCAAAAATCTCAAGGACAAGGACTTTTTTCCAATATAAGTATTTTAAAAGTGAAAAAAATATAGGTACAGTCCAGCTCAATAAAAACACTAATTATAATATTCACCACTTTCCTCCAAGAGTGCCATTGCTGTTTGAAAGCGTAACATATCCAATACTGGTGTATGTTAAGCGTACACAAGGAAAAAGTACTTAAAGTCACAGTAGTACTATGTGCATGTGTCTCATTCATGGAGAAATAAACCTGACAATTTCTGGAAGACACATGCTGCCTAATTAGCAGGAGATATAGTCTTCCATTGCTATTTCAGAGATGTGTAGGGCAAGCATTAGGGAAAAGATTACTGTAATTGCAATTCATATATTCCAAACTCCAGAACTATATGATTTCTTACATGTGTGGGATAGTCAGGAAGCATTGCCTAGAAACAGCTTTTTACACTATTTTTTGGAGGATGGAGATGGGGGAAGAGGGTGTCACAGACACTGCGCAAAAAATATGTGCTTTAATCAAAGGAATATTTACCAAATAAGCATGAAGATAAATAGCCCAAGCATTAAAGAGTGACAAAAAATACCTGGTATGCTTCAGCAGCAGATGACAACACCTGTTCAACAGCACCATCAACAAAGACTCCCTTCTTGATGTGTTCTCTGAGAAAGAGTCCAGCTGAAGCAGAATCTAGCAAGTCAAATATCTGTTCATTGTAGATTTCAATAAATGAGCATTTGCAGAGAAAACTCTTTCCACTGCCAGCCTGAAAAACACAGTAATTTACACTATAAACAGACTGGTTTTATTAAGTCTGGCATTGTATGGCAGTGAGTATCTTTTTATACATATCTAAAGCTACTAGTTTGCATATATTCTGCATCCTATACATTTCTGATGCCCAGATGACAACCGACACCCATCTTTAGACTCTAAATATAAGCACGCTTGTGTCTGAAGAAAGTGTGCTATAATTTGGTAGAGTACTAGACACAAGCGTTTCTCATTATTAAATCTGATGCAAGACAGCAATAATCCTGGAAACTTAACTGCTACACACCAGGCTTACCAAACAGCCATAGCTAATCTTTAATGTGAGACATTACTTTCACTGCAATAAGTATAAAATAAATGTACCTTTTCTTTTTCACGTTCAATTAGAAAAAATAAATATTCAAAGCTTCGTGGAATTACACCTCTCAGACTGTGAGTGAAATTATCAGAATCAGATGGTCCTAAAGAGATTTTTAATTTAAAAAAAAATTAATTAGTACTACTCAAGAATAATGGTTGATCTTTTCAAGATGTCATTATAGAAGACTTCAGCAACCAGCTTTTAGTCAGTTTATGGCAAAACCACAGAAGACATGCAATAAAATCAACTGTCAAGATCTAAGATAATATTTCATAATCAGATTTATACGTAGTCTAAATGATGCTTGTGAAAGTTTATTTTACCTATCCATAGGTTACCTAAGTCTAAAATAGCATAAAAAGTACTTGGACTACCATAGAAAACATGTACAGATGTGCAGGTACGTCAATACAGCTACCTTAACCCTGATTTGAAAAACCAGAAAGATGGGGCAGATTTGTCCCCATGTTTAGTTAATTTCTATGTAGTCCTTGAAAACATGTTGGCCAAACTGGTTTTGGCTATTTCAGTAACTTTCTAGTGTCAAATACAATATTAATGCATTTAAAATCACCACTGTGTGAAGAGTAAGATTACAAGGGGATCCCTTCAAATACAGAGAAGCCTTAAATTCCTAGTTGGGTAGGAAGCAGTTATTCTGAAAACCGCACTGTATTTTAATATGGAAGACCCTTGCATACTAGAATATTTTTATACACATGCAAGGAATATCAGCCAAACAAGAAAACCAGCAGAATACTAATTTTTGAGAAAATTTACTAAAAGTGTTTGATTTAATTGAAAAGCTTCTCTCCTGTGAAAAACAGAAAAAATCATCTATATCTTCAAAAAGATAAAGGAGAGTACTTACACTTCACTTTTGATATAAAGCAAGAACAACTGCACTGAGCACTACAACATTTCTTAAACCTTAAATTATCTGCAGGAAGACAAAAATCTAAATCATCCCTGCTGTTTAAGCAAGACAACATTCCAACTCAAGACAAAAAAAACATGAAGAAACCACTGAAGATTAAGCGCTCTCATCCACTTACCCATCATAGTAAAGGTTTTTCCTGACCCAGTCTGGCCACTAACAACAAAAAAAAAAAGTCAGATAAAGCTTTATTCTGGCTCTGAATTTTTCATTAATCTGCATCTTTTAAGGAGAACTCACAAATGAAAAAAAATTAGTCTAAACTGAAGATAAAAAAAGAGACGGAGGCAAGCTGAGAAATCAGTCAGCTAAAAAGGTATAAAAATAGAGCAGCAAATTTGACCATGAAATTCTGTTAGATAAATCACCTTTTCTCTCCCCCAGCACCTACCATTTTCTTCCTTATTTCTGTTGAAAAGGGAAATAATGGAACTTAGCATTAAAACGAAGGCTTTCAAATATATACATAAAACTAATTTTTGGGTCAATCTTTTGGGTTTTGTGTCACTCAGTAGTGCACATAAACCCAAAACGAGAAAAATACTTAAGTTGAATATATCCTTTTTTTTAACCATAGTTATTAATCATGCTAGAGAAACTTCAGGGCAATTTCACTTCATTTTTCCACATTTGTATATTGTTACAAAGTAGACTTTACTTCACAGTTTTGCAAATGCTGTGCTAGGCTAAAAAACCCAGTAAGGTTTTGATTAGATCAGTCCTTCAAGTTAGCATTTTTGACCAAAGTGCTTACTCAGTTTTCAAAATGAAAAAATATTGAGAGTTAATATAATGATATTCACGCTACTAGTCATGGATATATTTCTAACTTGAAGACATTTTGAAAGTTAAAATTATCATTCATGAGTTTTCCCACAGGCAGCTAAGACTCACTAAAGAGTTGAGCTGGCCAAATTCCAAGTTGAAGCGATTTTCATTCCGTTTTACTGTGGACATACGGAAAACAACTAGCTTTCTCTTTACAGTACAATAAAACTTCTAGTTGTTAGACAAACAATAGTAAAATTGAAATGGGTTTACAATCCGCATTATTGGCCTTAAGTATTAGAAGCATAACACTGACAAATAGATTGCTCCGGAAGAGGAGTAAGAAATACTCTTCAATATTGCAGGAACATTCCCTATGTTGTGCTGCACTAAGGAAGCACTTTCAAAGTTTACTGTGACATTAAGCAGGCTCTGGCCCTTAAAACCACAACTACTCATTAACACAATCTCCTCAAATGTTGCAATTGCTATGAAATACCATTAAATGACTTACTATGCAAAGATGGTTCCATTGTAGCCATTCATACAAGATTCAACAATAGTTTTGGCCACACTTGAGAACACTGACTCCTGGGGGACAAGGAAAGAGAAGACACTTGGCACCAGTCATTTAATTATCTCTTCTATCAGTGTTTTCTATGCTGTAACTTTATAATGTATAAAATAGACACATTCCTTAAGGTCAGACATGTACCATGACCCCTGGAGTCCTCACAGCGAAACAATGCATCCTAAGTCTTTGTGACATAAATCACTCCCTCTGAAAAAATTTTATTCCTTGTTGATAACTCAAAGAAAAATAATAATACTCAGCATCATAGTAACAGCTTTCAAATATATATTATATTAATTTTGGTCCGGTGTTTTTTATTATGTTATGTGGTTTATACCATTAGTAAGTCAACATTGAGCCTATGACACTCATCAAATCTGGTTAACTTCCAACATTTGCCACTGCGCAATGTCATATTCAACAAATCCACACAACTGTTAGCCTCATCTATTTTCACGTATTTCTCTTAGGCCTGCAAGAACAGCCTAGCTACAAATAACAGCCTACAGTGGGTGGGGTTTTGGGGGCGGTTTAGTTTTTTAAACAGAAGTTAAATGGAATTTAAGTCTTAGAGGAATTAAAATTATGTTCAGAATTTCAAACACAGTATTATAAAAATGAAATTGAAGGATTTTCCTTCCAGTATTACCTGTCCCAGGTGAACAATGCATCTGTCTAAAAGGCAAATGTATAAGAAGGAAATATAACTAATAGAATATAAACTCATAAGTTTCTAATATACAAATCACATTTTTAATATCAGCTACTGCCTGCCTGCTATTTTTATGCTTGTCTCAACAGGGGGGATTATTTTCTATCTATGGTGTTACTGTAACAAATAGAAACGTCAATGTTAATGTAAATTTTAATTAAAGAAATTAAGAGTTAAAAAAATACATTAAAACTATTAGCAGAATTTAGTGCAACATTTCTGAACTATAGCTACATATTACCACTCTGACCACTGCAAAAAAAAAGACCTAAGGCATTACATCTTTAGAAAGGTTTAGTGTAGCAGTTGCCAGAATTTGGGGATAAACTGCAATATCATTGTGAAATTCTGAAAGTTATTACCTGTGTTGTTTCCATATTTGCAACATAATCAAAAGTGAAGATCTTTGGCTCAGGCTTCGAATGCAGACGGATGGTATTTGATGAAAGAACAGATAAACACAAGCCTTGATCTCCATCGGTTAACACAGTTCCCTCTGAAGGGGGACGTACCCTTACGTAAACCTTGATAGCATCACCTTCAATACTAAATGAATATTTATGCATTAGATTACTTTGAAATAGATCTATCAGCTGTTTGATAAAATTAAATCACAAAAAATCAGATTAAGCATGTGAAATCATACAAAAGTCTCTCCTGAAAACATACTACTTCTAGCTGTACACATCAATTCATTACAAGTCAAAGATTTATTAAAGGTAACAATGTGGCAGATTTAAAAACAAAGAACATGAAGTAAGTGGAATTTATTGCTGTTGCATGTAGCAGCTCTAAAAGAACACATTTCACAGTGAACTTGAGACATATAAAACCAGTGTTATAATAAAGGTTTCGGTAGTTTCTAAGACTATGGGCTTCAAGCATCCTTCTTACTACTGGAAGTTATGAAGACTTTACAAATGGAGCAGATGATGCTACATTCCAGCAAGAAAGTTACTAGCTTTTTTCTTCACTGCTCACAAGAAGGGAAAGAACAATCAATTCTTGATCCTCAAGTCCAATAAAGTATAGCAAAGCCTACATCTAAAAGCTCCCTAACCTATTTCATCACATTTATCAGTGGATGCACCAGTAAATTTAGCTTGCATAAATAACTGTGCATGACTATTATAGTAAAGCTTTGAGGAGGTCTTGCATAAATACCAATATACCAATATAATATTAAAGAACTAAATTCTTACATGAAGTGGTAGCAAACTTGGATTTACTTTACTTCATTCTTTCCCAGAAGGCAGTTATAACACAAGGGTGTTATAACTGTTATTGATTTTTACTTTTGGTAAACAAGAAAGGAACAGAATTCTTTTAAAAGTGGGGGAAGGACTTCATGGCTGAAATGTGGGGTTGGAGAGTGGCAGAGGAAAGGGCTAAAAAAGACCAGGAAGCAGCTGAGAAAGGGAAGATGTTATACTGGATTTAAGACGCCACACTAACTCGCCAAATATTTTTTCATTAGAGAATATGATTCTGAGTTGTGGCAGAAACTGTTTATATTTGGAGGAGGGCTTTTTGGTTTTTGTTTTAGCTTAAGACTTCCTCACAGAATTGAAGTTCCTTGTAGAATATCTTTTCAGAGAAATGCTAGAGTCCAGCTGCAGAGTTAGTGGACAAATGAAAATTTACAGCATGGCAGCATTCCAAGAGGAATCTGATGCCTCAGAACAACACTTTTATTAAGAGAACTTTTTTTTTTTAAAACCTGTAAGGAAGTTAGGAGAGAAAGGCAACAATCTTATGCCAGAAAACATTGAAAGAAAAAACTTTAAATTATTTTACAAAGTTATACTATGTTTTGTTCACACTTTTTGTACAATGTGATTATTCCTATATATAGGAACTGGCCAATACTACTTTACCTAGGTGAGTTCAACAAAGGTAATGCAGAGTCACGTAAATCTCCTATAAGATAAAAGTGAAACACACAGAAAAATTAAATAAGATAAAACTGTTGCTCGAAAAAAACCATTTAAATAGAAAATACTGTAAGCAGTACTGAGGCAGATAAATGGAGAGCCTTATAAATATACATTCCGTGCATGAATCAGAACTGCACAAAAATATTTAGGAACTATCTTCCTTTGACAGAAAGCTTACAGTTTCTTGCAAACGTAGAGAAAGCTCCAGTCCTGCAACGTGAGCATGCACACACTTGTAAACATATGTACAATGAGTAGTATTTTAAATTAATGTATATAAGGTTTTGTAAGTGTTTCGGAGAATTAGGAACATAAATGTTAATGGTATTATATATTCCCATTATATTTTAAAAATTGCTAACTCACTGCAGATAAAACAACAATACAGCATGAAATAGTTTTACTGACGTGACTGCAAAAACTCAATTTCCTAAATCTGTACAACTGAGTAGCTATATTACTTTCACTTTTATGAAGTAATATTGAACACTCTATAATACATAAAGCTCTCTTATACGTATGAGCATAATTTTGCACAGCTTCACATTTCAAGGAGATGACACACATTACTCCATAGGTAGATACGGTGACTTATTTTTTACTTAAGGGCGAATCTGACATGAAATTATTTCACATAGGTTAGTCAAAATATTAACTAAGTAACATAATCAAATTTTAAAAAATAAGTAAAAGGACAATGAAAGTTGATTTACCAAAATATTCCAATAATAAAGACCTTACAAAGTCTCTAAAAGTGCACAGGTTCTATTGTAGGGGGATCCCTTTAAAAGTAGGATTAATAATGATGTGCAAAGGCACCAACCTTCTCATTAACACTCATACTATATAAATATCCTGCTGCTGCTATGCGAGCCTACCTGCTTTGATTCACACAGTAACATTTGAGAGATGTGCTAACTTCTAATTCAGTTACTTATTCTTCAAATGCACAAGGTATCAAAACGAGCTGGGATAAGAAAAGCAGTGCATTTTAAAACTGAAATCAGACTGACAGATACTTGCGCAACCTGTACCTTGGGAAATGACCGACTGTAAGCTAACCGTTCTTAGCTCCCATTTTAAAGTGCTGCTCTCACTTGAACGTTTGTAAGAGACTAGTTACAAACATCACAGCTAATTAAAACTCGGTAAAATTACAGAACACGAACTGATAAACGCGGGACGGCTGAGAGCAACAGGGTTTGTAAAGCCTTCCCGCTTGGGAGGTCTGCTTACACGTATCAACCACGAGAAGGCCTTGGGGATATCGGTGCCAGAAGTGCTTCTGGAAGCGCCGAGGGTCACCCCTCTCCATGTCGCTCCTCCGCCCTCGCTGCCCTTCCCCGACACCACCGGGGGCAGCGCGGCTGCCCTGCGGGCACTCCGGGACCGCAGCCCCAGGGCAGCAGCCCCTCCGCGGGGCACCGAGCCCAGCCAACACAGCCATACCTCTACTTGACCCTGTTTGTTCTTACACCTGGGTGATAGTTCCCCCGGAGGCGGTCGGCCCCAGAGGGCAGAGCCGTCCCTCACCCGGCCGGGGGCGCTGCCTGCAGCGCGGCCTCCCTCACCGAGCCGCCCCCCTCCCC
>NW_008825495.1:1099852-1106302 GCF_000699105.1 Pygoscelis adeliae | reverse complement strand
CCTCCGCCACGGTGCCCCTCCGGGGCCTAAAATGAAGGCGGGGGAGAGGCCCCGTCGCAGGCGGTGGGGAAGCAGCACTTGGAGGCTTTGCCCCTGTAGGGCAAGGGATAACAGTAGTTACCCGCTTAAGAGTAACTGAAACTGCCTTTGTAACTTATTTTTGCTACTGTGTTGGAGATTCAAAGCAACAACAACAAAAATGCAGTGCCCCTCCCCATTGCTGTTTTTAATAATTGCAGCCGTGGTGATCATGGTGCCTTTTGCAGAGCAGCCAGTCAGCGCCCGAGTGGTCTGTGGGGGCGATGGGGGAAACAGCAACGATGTCCCAAGTTTAACTGGCCTTACAAAGCCCAGGCAGGAATAAAAAAAAAAAGTGGTTTAAGAGCATAGTAAAAAAATATATATTGGAAAGGGGTTAATGTCATCTTAACATCAGGTCAGCAGACACAAACTCGGGTGTGATGGCCAGGGTCTGTGGGGGCGATGGGGGAAACAGCAACGATGTCCCAAGTTTAACTGGCCTTACAAAGCCCAGGCAGGAATAAAAAAAAAAAGTGGTTTAAGAGCATAGTAAAAAAATATATATTGGAAAGGGGTTAATGTCATCTTAACATCAGCAGATGCAAACTCTGGTGCGATGGCCAGGAAGGCAGGGCAGGGGCAGTAGGGTTTGAGCCAGCTTGTTAAAAGGCGTTCTTTTAACAAGCCTTTTCTGAGGGCATTCTTTTTTTCTATGTTTCCAATGTGCTTTTGCATGTGTTTCCTGCTAACTGTAAGGTTTTACAGGATACCTTAAGAGGCCCATCATTATTAGTGACGAGCTAGAACTTGAGATAAAATTATGCCTTCAGTAAATTTAGTATGAACTGAGGGAGGTTGCATTTTGTCTACCTCTAGGTAACTTCAATACATTATGGTAATACTAGCTACACTTTTCCTTATAAGATGAAGTTTTCAGTTCCTGTAAGATTGCCAAACTTTATGTTGTTGCACTGAGGTTTCCATGCCAGCAAGTTTATTTATATAAAATTTTATTCCAAATGTTTCTTCTGTCTCGGAGCACAAGTTTGAGAGATTGGAAACAGGAACATGGTCTTCCTTGTGTCAGTAATGCTTACAACGATTGGTTAGGCAGCTTTAATAACAAAGCCACCATGGACTCCCTTTCCCTTTGCGCTGTTTTGAGTATAGCATAGAAGATTCAAATTTGGACCCACGCATTTAAGATTTTCTTAGTGTTGCATGGCAGGCAGTGCTTGTACAGTTAAGATAATGAACAAAAGGAATGAATTTCTTACCTTGCAAGTTCCTACTGTTCTGGTCTTTAATTGAAAGAGCCCATACTGTTTTATTCTAGGGGATGCTGTGTCTCAGTGATAGAATTGGAGTGCCATTTGGACAAAGCGTGTTGGGAGGGCCTGGCACTGAGCTGTGCCAGGTCTCCTCACTAGCCTTACTGCAGAAGTGAAACCAAAGAGTACCAGCCCACCCTTAGCTGTTGTTGCTTTTTTTTCTCTCCTGTCTAGAGAGAGCAGCTTCCACTTGCAGATGGTGATAGTGAGAATGGCAGTGACAACGAAGATGAGCAGCCTCAAGTGGTAACACTGAAAAAAGGGGACTTGACTGCCGAAGAAGCAAGGAAAATTAAACAGCAATTCAAAGAGGCCTTACAGTCAAATGAATCAGGTGAATTTCAAACTACTAATATCTTGCTTTGTATAGCCAAAGAGAGATAACCCATAAAAGGGAGCTTGATATTTGCTCAGTTTTCTACCCTTTAATACTACCTTTGATTAGTTGTTTTGAATTTTTTGGCTAAATAATTTGGACTTGTGATTCCTAATCTGAAGTTGTTGAGTACATATCTAAGCTGTCTGACTTTTTATAGTGTTGCAGTTCTGTGCTTCTTGATTGTACATCATCCTACCTCCAAATACTACCTTAAATATTTTTTTCTTTTCTTTTTCTTTTTTCTTCTTGTTTTTTTGGGTTTTGTTTTGTTATGGTGTGTCATTGTCCTAGTACACAGTCTTTTGACATCATCTGTGATAATTTTTGAACTCAGTTCAGCCAAATTTGATGGTGGAGCGGATGTCTTAAAGGTAATCGTATGGTCTGGGCAGAAGGGGGACACTCAGGTTAGTGCTTCAGTAGAAATAATGGCAGGTGTGTAAGCTCAGTAACGTGTTCATTTAACTGACTGGTCCATGTTATTACTTGCTTAAAATCATCCCCAGTATGTGTTGTGACTTGCAAATGTGTTAAGCAAAACTCAATGACTTAGTTGAAAATAACAGATGACACAATAGTGCCAGCAAACAGCAAGGTATAGAAAAAAATGTTTCTTTGCTATGAAGAATTAGAAAGCTTTATCCAAGTTATTTAACCAGCTTTTCAAGAATGGAATGATGGAAGAGGTGTGGGAGGGGTTACTGCAGTTAGACAATAAAGGTGTGAAACTATAGCTGATGAATACAATTATATTAAGAATTTCTGTCAGTATTGGTTGACATAAATGCTTTGAGAGTCCAAAAACTTCCATCATCACACAGGGTGTGATGAAATGTAGCTTTACTTTTCTTTTTTGCTGATGGAAGACGTGACAGAGTAAAGATAGATATTACTGTTTCTAGTGGGAAATGTCTTGACTATTAAGAATACAGAATTGGAACCTCACAAGTATGAAATAGAAAGGTGATTCATAGAAGCTGTGGACTTTTTCCTCGGTTAGCCATTGTGGCTATTTACAAAGGCTGTAAATTGATTTTAGAGAAGATTGAGGGGCTAGCACACGGCTATCAATATGACATCCTTAGCTTCTGTCTTTTTCTGCCATATGGATTCAAAAATTTCAGGTTTGTGCTGTCCCTATGTAGAAGTATGTGTTAAAATTTAAATGGTAGAAATGGTGTAAATGGAGAAGTCAAACAACAGTAGTGGGAGAAAATACATTGAGAATCTTACATTTTTGAAAAGCAGATTGATGAAAAATTCTTAATTTTTTTATAATGTAGGTTAGCTTGAAACTAAATAAAACTACTTCTGATTTGTTTCTGCATGTAGATTTGTATACGTAAGGTGTAACCAGGTGGTGGACTGAGGGCTGTGTTTATGTAATTTGAACTCTGAGAAAATGTGTTCAGCTTCCAGCTTACTTCCTGGTCTCTTATTATTGAAGTGTAATGCATGTGCTTGGTGTTGCGGTTTGTAAAGTTGTCACATGATTTCTTTTCAGAAGTGGGATCATCCTCCTAGTATTGGGAGAAATTTCAACCTATTGGAAAGAAATGGCATGATTCTTTCTAAGCATTGGTTTCCTTTTGATATAAGCAACTTGAATTTTGAATGATCACAGTAGGAGGAAAAATGACTTTGTAAGGCTAGGCAACAAGAAGTAGTTGTCCATGAGAATCTACTGAGGTGGAGTCCATGCTGGGAAAAAAGTCCAAAAGAGCTACCAAGTTGAATACACAGTATGAAACAGAAGTGTATTTCAATAGAGTAACTGAACTTCTTTAGTGGAAAAAGACATTCCTAAGGCATAATTGTATGTAGTGAGGATGGTAGTATTGAGTCCCTGTAGGCCTTTGGCACCTCTGCTGATTACCCCTTCAGCCCTTCAGTAATAACTTGCATTTGGAGGAGAAAAACCCACAGTACTATGTAGCAGAAGTGTTGAAATTACTGTGCTCTGCGGACTGCTGCCCTCTGTTTTACATTATTCTGTTACTATTCGTTCATCTGCCTTTGCTGCTAATGTGAGGTCTTGGCCTCCTTTTCCTTTTTTTGGCTTACGGGAATAAACAGGGTAAGTGCTACTATGTTCCTCTGCTATGGAGAGGAGCCGGTGTGAAATTTTTAATGAAGGTGAGGATGACTGTGCTACAGCTTGCTGAAGGCTTTTTTGAGTCTTTGTCTGTCTTTGCACTGTCAGTCTGACCTCTAGATTTAAATTCTGATTTCTAGTCAGAGGCAGGTATTTAGACAGCTGGTTACTTCCAGTTTAATAAAGAGAGTTTTGAATAATGTGTTAATTTATTTTCTTTTTTTGGATAATTGTTGATTCAATTTGGGAATTGATTCAAAATGGGAAGTATAAAGAAGGTTTGATGCTGCATGATTTGATTACATTTCTCATTGCTTTTATTTTTATCCCAGAGTTGAAAGTGAAATTAATTTAAGGGGTACTAGCCTATAATATATTGCCCCAAATCAGATCAGTAGTGAAATTACGTGAAGCTGAAAAGGTAGCAGGGAAGTAAATTTTCCAACTGATAATCTTCCTTTCCCACCATGCATCAATGCCAAGGCACTTTGATAGATCATAAGTAATGTGCTGCTAACTATCTGTTGTGGAAAGAAACTGTTCGTTTTTCAAAACGTGGAAAGTACTCAGTTCTGAGGTTTTGCCCTCTCCTCTTTTGTATCTGTAGGGATTGTCTTCATTTGAAGGTCCTTGTCTTCAGGCTTTGGTTTGGGATATTGTTCTCAGATCTTCCATATCTCACATCCTTTCTCCTTCATTTTCTTCTATAACCAGTTTGACACGGCTACACTTTTTTTTTATTTCAGGCACCAGCAGTTCCTGTGACTTGCATTTTCTTTTACAGATGAGTAGCACTTTTGCATTAATTTGGCAAAAACAGCTGATTAACATCCTAGGTGCACTTAATTGCCTCCTAAGGCAGAACAAAATTTAGTGAAGCTTGTACATTGGCTTTTGCAAGTGTAGTCACAGGGAACTTTTTTTATTTAAAACTGAACCTTTCCTATATGAGAAAATGCCCTTCCGTATTGTAATATTTTTCTCCATGGAAGACTGACTTAGGCTTTTTAAAAAGAAGTCATTTGTTTATCAACAGTCATTTTGCTTAATATTTTTATGCAGCATTTTATAAATCGTTACTGTTGGTTCAGAGACAAAGAAAAATGGTCTTATGAGAAATTAAATTTGCACAAAAGAAAAGATGGCAATTACTGCAAGATACTTTATCCCAACATTCATTATAGTCTATGGAATTTATTTTTCTACTGCTTTTCTAGTTCATCTGGCCTCTGGGACACTCTGATACATGCAGATGACCAAATTTGGCAGAAGATGTCCTTACTCATTCGAAGTCTTTTAATATTATTCTTGTCTCATTCTATATGCTGGGGTTGGGGGAGGACAAGAGAGGGGAGAGGCAAGGAGAATACAGTCCATGCTGTCTTGGGTATCAGAGCTCTTTCCTTAGCTTAAGCAGCTGTTACATCAGATACATATCACAGAGTTCATGCTGCTCTACATCATGTGAACAGGAATCTAAATCAAAGCCAATTTTACAGTATTTAAGTAACAAAAACTTTCCCAAGTGTCCTTGTAAATGATTGAGACTGAATATCTGAGCAAGACTGGCCTTTTTATCTTCATGATACCAGCGTGCGGAATTCCTGTAGTAAATGCTTCCAAAGGCATGCATAGAGATGGGTGGCCAGAAAGCACTAGAAGGAGCATCTGAAACAGCTGACCTGAACTTCTAACCTTAGAAACCATTAAGAAATTTGCCAGGTTATCTTAAATTTTTTCCAACCTTTATCATTGAATAGACATAGATCTTGAAATATTGTTTGTGCTGCTCCTTCTGTTGTTCCTGCCAGTTTAGTGGTGTTTGTTTCCTCTTGTTGCCTCATTGACCTGTGTGGACAGAAACTGCTGAAAAATGGTGCTGCTAACTACACAAATGACTAATAAATAAAAAATATGGTAAACTGAAGAGCAGTGTTTCTTTTTCAGACCCTCATTTCTACTTCTCTTGTAATACATAACTTGCAATTAAAAGAGAAGAGAAAAATTTCTACACTTGTGGCTTCTTAAATTGATGTCACTTGTGAAGTGAGTTTTCAGCTCAACGTGTGATTGTGCCCCTCTTAGTCAACCAGTGTTAAAGGTTTGTGATCCAGGTAAAAGCAGCAATGACTAAGAACAGTCAGAATTTGAACTGCCAGTGTAGTTTTTTGACTCTCTTATCAGAAGTGGATTTTATTATTTCTCCTGTAATGCTTTTATGCTGGTTGTGTTTTACTTTATGTGTTTCAGTGTGTTTATCAGAAATCCTGCTTTCCATAATTTGTAATGCTGATACAGTCTTTTATCAGGGCTCTGTTTTAAAAACTACCAACACTGAGATTGTTTCTTCAATCTCTTCTTTGCATTGCTTAATACAAGTCAGTTTTTGGAGGTCATCGATAAAAACAAAAAAGACAGCTGACACGTTAAAAGTCTGGTAAAATTAGAAAGGATGAGGTGAAGCTTTTACCAGCTGGAAAAGACAATCTTAACAAATCAACACAAATTCTTTCAAAAAGCATAGTCCGTCTGTTCTCCCTCTTTCCACAAGTTGCTTAGGTAAGGCTAGGCCTGCTGTGTTTCTTCATCTACTTCATTCTTTGTCAAGCACTGCCAACGCATCA